>NC_066871.1:28299173-28569173 GCF_022985175.1 Labeo rohita | reverse complement strand
TGCTAAACTTTTGAGGTGGGATGCAGGAAAGGTTAGGGACAGGTTTGGCTGTATGAGTAGGTTTAAGGGATTTGTTAGCGAATTGTAAAAAATAACTAGAATACAAATGGATTAAACGACTTAACTTAGAGAGTATACCATGACTGACAACATGTGGTTTGATACCTTGCAGCAGCCATTTTGTAAAATGCATTTTTCATGAAATTTGTCCCTGGTGTTACTGTCACTGGTGTTACCTACCTTATTGGTAAATAAATGCACAAAAAAAACCATTAGGCTGTCATTTTATGTGTATTTATAATGTCAAAAGGTAATCTAATAATGTGGTCTAAGTTGAAATGTTAGAAAAAGAAATACATTTTAAGACATCTTGGCATAGCAAAAATGGACATTTCTGTAGAATGACCCAATTCTAAAAATGTAATTACGTAAATTAATTACAGATGTAATTGCATGCAGGTATTTTTTTTTTTAATATGTAAATGCAGTGTACAAAAATTGCATTGTATCACATGATTCATTAGTAGTTAAGGCCACCTAATATAAAGTTGCACTTAATATTTGACTGTTAAAATACACTTATTTTTGTACTGTGCATGATCCTTTAGAAATCATTCTGTTGTGCTGATTTGGTGCTTGAAACAATTATCATCATGATCAATGTTGATCAAAGCTTTTTTTTTTTTTTTTGTTTGTGGAAACTGTGATCTAATAGTTGGTAGTTTATGGTATGCCCTCATTTAGATAAAGTAAACGTGTGGTGTGTGGAGGAACTGAATGTGCTTAACTGTGTCAAGACATATAGTTCTTTCCCTTATGTATGGTTTTTTTTCCACCTCGTGATGCTGTGTGTTCAGAGCGGGATTTTAGAGATTTCTCTTTACTAAAAGAGTAAGCTTTATGAATTATTCTATGATTATAGTATTATATTATTATTTTATTAAAAGCAGATTGCAAACTCCCACCATAGTGTCTGGTAAATCTTATCTCAAGCCATATAGTCATATCTCTACTGTTTCTTTCGCGCTCACGAGTTCAAGATAGTAGTACACTTCAGTAACACGCCGCTGACTTGTACCGCTCCCGTAGGACAATACCACATACCAACCCTCACCCGAACATACACACACCTCCCCCTAATGCTATTCGCTTGCCTATACAGTCCTCACCTTTGACCCTTGTAGGGGGTGAATCTCCCTCTCTTCATTTTTTTCTCTTTCACTCTTTTCTGTTCTTGTTATTTAGTCTTTTTATTAGCATTTTTATTGTCTTGTGTTGAACTTTCTATGTTTCAGCGTGTGTTGAGATTCCCGTTTTAACTAAAGCCAAATCTAAACTTAGATTTTATTTGCCACAGCAATAAAAGGAAGAAATCCCATGCAGTTTGTTCTGGAGAATATGTTAACAGATTTTGGTTCTGTGGTTGGTGTCCCATCATCCACAGCTCCATTGCTGGACGTAAGACCCGCTTACAGGTAAATTGCAAAAGTTTGCATGTTTTCTCTAAACAGTCGAAGGAGAGATCAAAAGGGGTGGCAGTCCTCTTCTTTCTTCTGGATGTGATTTCCACACCGTTGACCAATCAAAGTGGTCGTAGACTTGGGTCGTGACATGATGGGTTTAAACTGGTTCAGAGGTGGCAAGCAAGAGGGATGTTTTTGTAGTAATGGGGGTGGGGATGTAAAAACTCAGTTGTGGGTGGGATGTGGACGCGTCAGGTTGGGGGATGGGTTTGGGAACGGGGTGATTGATCAGTGGGAGAGCGAACAGATTGGTGGTCTTGCCTTTTGTTAACATTTGTTGTACCTTTTTGGTGCTTTCCTGGTCTCAATGTACTTGTATTCCCCTCATTTGTGCATAATCTTGGAAGCTGACACAAAGAAAGCACTGCTTCAAGGCCTTGAAATGTGCATGGCCATTTTCAAGATTGCACAATGCGTGATTTCAATTGGTTTGGCCTAGGCACGCTTGCTTTGCTGATCTTTGTGGCGTGAAACACCCTTGCAGGATTCTTTGTTCCCTGATTGGCTGTTTTGCCCGCCATTTGCATGAAGGGAGCTTGAAAGCGGGTGAACGGCGCCATTTTCTCTGCCTGTCAACCGGTGGGCGTCAACCTTCCGGAGTTCAGAGGTCTTTAGGGTTTCTGCTCTCCGTCACCAGAAAAGGGTTGCCCCTCCCACATGACCTCTAGCACCAATTTCCCTCCTTGATCCTAAACACATGCATTGCATCAGAAGTTTGCTGCTACGCCCTCTAGAGGTTCCAGAGTGCTATAGTTATCTGGTCTCCTTATAACTGTGTCATTGTTATAGTGATGGAGCAATGCCATGTTGCAGTTCTCTATTGGACTTTATAGTCAATTCACTCTTTTTTTCCACTCTTTGCATTGCTTGGACATTGCTGTAGTTACTTGCATTTCTTTCTTTTTCTCTCTCTCTTTCTTGGGCGATGAGTTTGGATGCTTCCGGGGCAGCTGGCATTAAGCTACATCAGTGTCTAGTTTCAATATACCCATTCAGACTCCTCTCTCTCTCTCTCTCTCTCTCTCTCTTTCTCTCTTTCTCCTCTGCCCATTCCGCCTCGCTTCCAACGAACGGCGAGCAGGACCGATGCTCCCGAGCATCTTCAAGATGTTTCATCTACCTATAAATAATACCTTCTTCCAGATCATTTTGAGAGATTTTTCTCTAACCTCACAGGTCCTGTCCTCGATTTTCATACATGGTGTTAATTTATGAACATAAATCATGTCACACTAGAATTATCTGAATTATTCTTTAGTCAACACGTACTTGTGTGCTGCATGTGTATGTTGTTGCACCATGTCAAAGTTTTGGACTGATCCGCATCTAATATTTATGTGTACATTTATGTTTATTTATACTTTTGTCCAGAGGGACTTACAGAGCATTCAAGGTATATATTTTATCAGTCTCTTCTCTTTTTTTTTTCAGAGAGTCATTAAAAATAAATAATGAATGTTAAATGCAATGACTTGAATACCACTCTTTTGTAATGAGCACATTTATTAATTTCTCAATTACAATTGATTTTTTTTTTTTTAGGTTTTTTTTTTTTTTTTTGTGGTGCAACTCTCCAAAGCATTTGTTTAAAAAAATAATAATAAAAAAAAAGAAAAGAAAGGTGTAAATAAACCATATTTTAGTCAAATGTTTGAAACATTTTCAAAATGATTTTTTAAAAAATATATTCTCTTTATACACTACCAGTCTGGATTTTCTTTTAAAGAAGTCTCTTCTGCTCACCAAGCCTGCCTAAATTTGATCCAAAGCACAGCAAAAACAGTAAAATTTTGAAATATTTATTTTCTTTTCTGTTTAAATATATATTATTATGTAATTTATTCCTATGAATTTATGTGGAACTTTTAGAATCATTACTTTAGTCACATGGTCCTTTAGAAATCGTTGCTGCTCAAAAACGTATTATGTTGAAAACAGCTGAGTAGAAATTTTCAGGTTTCTTTGAACAGAATTGATCTGAAATCGAAATATTTCGTAACATTATAAATGTTTTTATCATCACTTTAGATCAATTTAAAGCATCCTTGCTAAAAAAAAAGTATTAATTTCTATAATTTCCAACCCAAAAAAATTATACTGACTCCAAGCTTTTGAATGATATAGTGTATAATGTTACAAAAGCTTTTACTTTCAGATAAATGCTGATCTTTGGATCTTTCTATTCATCAAAGAAACCTGAAAAAAATGTACTCAACTGTTTTAAATATTGATGATAATAATAATAATAGGTGTTCTTTGAGCAGCAAATCAGAATATTAGAAGGCTTTCTGAAGGATCATGTGACTGGAGTAATGATGCTAAAAAAATCAGCTTTGAAATCACAGGAATAAATTACATTAAAATATATTTAAATTGAAAGCAGTTATTTTAAATAGTAAAAATATTTCAAAATTGTACAATTTTTGCTGTGCTTTCGATCAAATAAATGCAGGCTTGGTGAACAGAAGAGACGTTTCAGTGTGTGTTGAGATTCCTTTTTTTTCATTCAAGGTTTATGGAAAACATGTTAATTTTTATGTCAAACTGAAAATGGAATTAAAAGTTAATCAAATTCGTATCAAACCAAGATGAATGCAAAGATTACATTAATAAAAACTTGACATGTTTTAGACTTCATACCTTGCATAGTCTGTTGATCAGTACACAAAAGTAGTTGTTTTAACTCTTTTTCAGCACATAATTGCAATGTTAAAATATTCCCCAAGAACTTGATTTATATCCGTTCACTCGTATGGTATGTGAAAGGAGGAAAGTTTTAATATCAGAGCTAAAATTAAGTACCATTTATGATGCGAGTTTGCGTTCAGGTGGATTTATCCCTGTTCTGACTTTGACTTTCACCTTTCCATGCATCTCTTTTCACATCATTTAGATATAGACAAGACCGGGACCTTTCTGAACACTAGCTGTCGGTGTAAATCAGCATTTGGATGATGTTGGATGTCATTAGTGTAATTAGTTTTTATGTGATTGTGGGTGTAAACTCGAGAGCAGTTTTTGTTAAAGATGTCTGCGGCTGTAACGGCTGATCTCGTTCTTTTTGTATTGGATGTAATGACAGCTCTTGTTTCATGAAGCAAAGTTAGTGAGGGAATCTTCTCTAAGCCTAATTTCTCTCTCTTTTTCTCCTTTTACAGGACCAGAAAGCTCCAGATCAGAAACATTCCACCACACCTACAGTGGGAGGTGAGTCTGGGTGTGTCTGTGTGTTTTGACAGTAAAACTTCTTCAGTTATTCTCAATCAACACAACGATGCTCTTTACACAAGTATTCTGCCGAAGTGCCAGGGTTGCTCTTAAGGATGTTTTTTTTTAGACACATTAAAGCATAATAAATTATTGTGTACTTGATGATTCTAATCCATTCATAGATTCGGGGATTATTTGTGACCCTGGACCACAAAACCAGTCTTAAGTAGCACGGGTATATTTGTAGAAATAGCCAAAAATACATTGTATAGGACAAAATTATACATTCTTTTATGCCAAAAATCATTAGGATATTAAGTAAACATCATGCTCCATGAAGATATTTTGTAAATTTCCTACCGCTAATATATCAAAACTTTTGTTTTTTGCTAAGAACTTCTTTTGGACAGCTTTAAAGGAGATTTTCTCAATATTTAGATTTTTTTTTTTTTTTTTTTTTTTTTTTTTTTTTTATGCACCCTCAGATTCCAGATTTTCAAATAGTTGAATCTCAGCCAAATATTGTCCTATCCTAACAAAACCATACATCAGTGGAAAGCTTATTTATTCAGCTTATATGTGATGTATATATCACAATTTTAAAAACAAATGACCTTTATGACTGGTCAGGGTCACATTTTAAGTTTAACGTCAAAAACACCTCAGATGTAAATGTTTATGCGTCACTGAAGAGAAATTGCAAAAACCTGCATTTTTTTGCCTCTTCCAAAAAGAAACCTAAAAAAAGTTTTATTATATTATATGTGACCCTGGGCCACAAAATCAGTCATAAGGGTCAATTTTTCCAAATAAATAAGCTTTCCATTTATGTATGGTTTGCTATGATAGGACAATATTTGGCCGAGATACAACTATTTGAAAATCTGGAATCTGAGGGTGCAAAAAAATAAAAATATTGAGAAAATCACCTTTAAAGTTGTCCAAATGAAGTTCTTAGCAATGCATATTACTAATCAAAAATTAAGTTTTGATATATTTACAGTAGGAAATTTACAAAATATATTAATGGAACATGATCTTTATTTAATATCCTAATGATTTTTGGCATAAAAGAAAAATCGATAATTTTGACCCATACAATGTATTTTTGGCTATTGCTGCAAATATACCCATGCTTAAGATTGGTTTTGTGGTCCAGGGTCACATATTACATTAGATTAGATTAGATTATTAAAATGCACATTTTCAAATATTTATGTGGACAAAAAATTGCAATGTAATAAATATATAATTTATTGTGAATTATATCAGTTTTGATGCAACTTTCTGCAATGTGTCTGTTTAATCTAACTGCAACATTTTAACTTTCCCCTTCATGTTCTGGCAAAGGAAGCATCTTAAGTTTGCCCTAGAAAACTGTCTGAATGTAAGATTTAAGCATCACCAAACAGAAATTGCTATTTCATTTTACATTGATCGGACAAGATTGTCCCGCTGCAAACCAATGCTGCTGTTATGTGCTGATGGGATGCTCAGATCGGTTTTAATAGTGCCACAAAGTTGCTAAAAAGTTTTACACACTGGGGGAGAATGAAGCTACAAATGGCTCACTTATAACTGTCTTTGCATATTCCATTAGAAAAATATCAAAATGATACTTTTCCTAAAAAAGAAACCTGACAAAAAGGGAGGATATATATATATATAATAAAGTCGTTTTAAAAAGTAAATAAGTAAAATACTTTTTTCAGCCTCTACCAAAAGGAAATTTGATAAAAATTAAATTGAATCAAAAATAAAAATAAATAAATAAATAAAAAGCATTTATGTGGACATAAGAACCGCAGCACATTAATCGCATAATCAGTTCTGTGCAGTTCCGTCAGTTTGGTGCAAATTTCTGCAACGCATCCATTTAATCTGACTCCGAAGAGCAAAGTTTGAACTTTCGCTGCATGTTCTGGCAAGGGCAGTACCCTGTGTTGATTTACACTTCAAGTTTTATCCATGTCATTCAGGTTAGGTGATCTGTGTGTGATTATGAGATTACACCCTCAACATACAGCGCCTACATTTGTGTGTGTGTGTGTGCGCGGGCGTGGCACAGTGCGTGCGTTTTCTCCGATGGTTGTTGTACTGGCTGACTGTTGTTCTTGCGGGGCGGGGTCTCTCTTGGCAAGTCTCCAGCAGGCCCCACTTCTGCCAGCCACTTGCGCCAGCGTCGACCACTAGGAGGCGACACTTTTTGTGGCAAAAACCAATCTGATGCCAACCAGGTTTTAATGGGTGAAACATGTAGTTCAGTTTGACTTGGAGAAATTAAGCCTACTATCGTATACCAAATACACTTCTGGTTTGGGATGAACTCAAATCTGAGTTTTTGACTTCACAGAAACTTGTTAGTTCCTGATGTAAGGTTTGAAAGTTCTAAGTTCCTAAGTGAAATTTGTGTGGTTACTAAACAGATAAGATATGATTCTGATTTAGAATGTTTCTGTAATACAGAATAGAATAATAAAAAAAAAAAAACGTAAAAGAACTATATGCTGTTAAGTCTTGAAACCAATTGAGTCGGCTGCTCCATTGTTTGTTGCTACAGTTGTAAGTAAATTTACAATCAGAATCTTTATTTTTTTTCTCTTTCATTCATCTCTTTTATCTGTTGTAGGTTCTTGATGGTCTGCTTGCCCAGTATGGAACTGTTGAGAACTGTGAACAAGGTAAATTGAGTCTTTTATGTTTTGAAATATGTATGACTAATTATTGCAATTTAAAATAGTGATTATCTATTTTAATATACTTATGATGCAAAGCTAAATTTTCAGCATCATTACTCCAGTCTTCAGTGTCACATGATACTTCAGAAATCGTTTTAATATGCTGATTTATTATCAATGTTGGAAACAGTTGTGATGTTTCATATTTTTTGGAACCTGTGGTACCTATTTCAGGATAAAATGTTAAGAAGAACAGCATTTATTTTAAATAAGAATCCTTTCTAACAATATACACAACCATTCAAAAGTTAGTGATCTGTAATTTTTTTTGAAAGAAATTAATACTTGTATTTAGCAAGGATGTGTTAAATTGATACAAAAGTGATCAAAGGACTTTGAAAAGATTTCTAGTTTGAATAAATGCTGTTCTTTTTAACTTCTTATTAATCAAAGAATCCTGAGAAAGGTTCCAAAACAAAAGTAAGCATCACAACTGTTGCCGACATTGATAATAAATCAGTATATTAAAATGATTTCTGAAGGATCATGTGACACTGAAGACTGGAGTAATGATGCTGAAAATTCAGCTTTGCGTCACCGGAATAAATGATATTTTTAAAAATATTTTTTAATAGAAAATGATTATTTTTAAGCTGTAATAATATTTCACAATATTACTGTTTTTTCTGCATTTTTGATCAAATAAATGCAGCCTTGATAACGCGCAAGAGAATTCTTTAAAGAAAAAATTAAAAATCATACTGATCTAAAACTTTTGAATTTTTGCAGTGTTTGTCCTAAAGATGCATCAAAAGCATACTGAACACCTGGAAATGTTGCAAGTGCTTTTACACCATCAAAAGAACCCAAAGAGAGTCGAAAATTCCACTTGTTTACTCTCTTTTTCTCCGTTCTTATTTTTTCCATAGTGAATACAGACAGCGAGACTGCAGTTGTGAACGTCACATATGGGACACGGGAGCAGGCTAGACAGTGAGTGAACTTTGCCCTAAAACCTTAATTTTACTTAATTTTTTTCCCTCTTGTCCTGCATTGTTTGGACAAACAGATCCTCTCCTCAAGCTCACACCATGTTGCTCTGCTGGGTTGATTTGGATTCTCAGTGTTTTGGAAGTGCTACATTACAAAAAATAAAATAAAAACATAGCTACAAGTGACTGTGCATATTGAGCTGTGATAAAATAAAGTATTTTAAGATAAAAATGACACATTTTAGCTTTAAAATGGCTTGTCTTTCTGTAAAATCAAACGAAACATTCACCACACAGCATGCGTCCTCTCGCTGTTTTTTTCCTTGTTTGCGGCTGACACCTACTGGTGATTCAGCGGCTTTGCAAGCTTTTATTCAGGTGAGCTAAATATGCAATCTGTCAGCCTGGATTCCTCATCCTATTAATTCATAATGTTGCTTAATAATCATTTAGGCACATCACTTCCATATGATTTAATCTTTGTACATTTAATCAATCAGCATTCATCTGCACCGTAATGGCATTTTTCCCAAGATACTGTCAGTTACTTTAAACCCTGTTGCATTTATGCATATATCATTTATGCTTTTCATCTCAAAGAGCAATCCAGAAGCTCAACGGTTACCAGTTTGAGAACAACGCCCTGCGTGTGTCATACATCCCCGACGAGAACTCTGATACCGATTCTCAACGAGGCCCAGACAACGGACGGCGTCCCGGATACGGTCCGCGGGGAAACTCCCGCCAGATGTCGCCTGGTTCTGGAATCCCCACCAAACATCAGCATGCCGACATCCCACTCAGGCTGTTGGTTCCCACGCAATACGTGGGCGCCATTATCGGCAAGGAGGGCGCCACCATCCGTAACATCACCAAGCAAACTCAGAGCAAGTGAGTGACAGACTTTAAGTATGACTTAATGGTAAAAGAAACTAATTTAATTAAGAAAAATGTCAGTTCAATGTACTTTTTTGACTGACTGTTTTAGAATTTTCTTTGTGTATTTTATACACTGTTCATTGCATAACCTTTACCATACCGCCCTCTCTTCTCCTCTCATCTCTCAGGATCGATGTGCATCGTAAAGAGAACGCAGGTGCCGCTGAAAAGCCCATAAGTATCCATTCTACCCCAGAGGGCTGTTCAGCTGCCTGCCGCATGATCCTGGAAATCATGAACCAGGAGGCCAAGGACACCAAAACGTGAGTGTCAACCACAGTCACAACCAGAACAGTCATCCCTTACACTATTTGTTTTTTTTCTTCAAAATATATAAACTGCTGTTCAAAAAGTTTGGGATCAGTAAGATTTTTAATGTTTTTTTTTTAAGTCTCTAATGCTCATCAAAGTTGCATTTATTTGATCAAAAATACAGAAGAAGTCTGTCATATTATGAAATATTATTGCAATTTAAAATAACAGTTTTCTATCTTAATATACTTTAAAATATAATGTATACCTGTTATGCAAAGCTGAATTTTTCAGCAATCTTTAGTGTCACATGATTCTTCAGAAACCATTCTAATATGCTGATTTATTATTAATGTTGAAAACAGTTGTGCTGCTTAATATTTTTGGAACCTGTGATACTTTTTTCAGGATTCTGTGATAAATAAAGTTTAAAACAACAGCATTTTTTTTCACAATGGAAATCTTTTTGGTATCACTTTTTATCAGTACACATATTAACACATCCTTGATGAATAAAAGTATTAATTTCTTTAAAAAAAGAAAGAAAAACAACTACTGACCCTACATTACAGTAGTGTGTATTGTTACAAAAAAGTTCTATTTTAAATAAATGCTGTTCTTTGTGTTTTATTCATTAATGAATCCTGAAAAAAGTAGAAGAGGATCCAAAAAAAAAAGCAGCAAAACTGTTTCCAACATTGATGATAAATCAGCATATCAGAATGATTTCTGAAGGATCATGTGACACTGAAGACTAGAGTAATGATGCTAAAAATTCAACTTTGCATCACAGGAATAAATTGTAGTTTAGAGTATATTAAAACAGGAAACCACTATTTTAAATTGCAATAATATTTCACAATATTAGTGGTTTCTTTTGTGTGTTTTTTTTAATCAAATAAATCAGCCTTGATGAGCATAAAAGACTCCTTTTAAAAAAACTAAACATTTTTAAAAATCTTACTGATCCCAAACTTTTGAACAGCAGTGTATGTAATAAAGTAATAATGTCCATTGTATATAAATGCACATCTACATTACTATTACAAAGTTTGGGGTTCAGTGCATTGTTTTAAAATTAAATTAGTATGTTTATTGTTTAATTTATGAAAACGTACGGTAAAGACTATTCAATTATTACAAAAGATTTATATTTCAAATAATGCTGTTCTGTTAAACAAATCAGCATATTATAAAGATTTTTGAAGGATCATGTAACACTGAAGACTGGAGTAATTATGCTGAAAATTCAGCTTTGCATCATAGGAATAAATTACATTTTAAAGTATATTAAAATAGAAAACCACTATTTTAAATTGCAATAATATTTAATTTTTTTTTTGATCAAGTAAATGCAGCCTTAATGAGCACAAGAGACTTCTTTTTAAAAACATTAAAAATCATACAGATCCCAAACTTTTGAACAGCAGTGTTAGTGATAAAGTAATGATGTCTGTTGTGTAAATGGATATCTACTTTACCATTCAGCAAATCAGCATATTATAATGATTTCTGAAGGATCATGAGACACTGAAGACTGGAGGAATGATGCTGAAAATTCAGCTTTGATCACAGGAATAAAGTAGCCTACATTTTAAAATATATTAAGACTGAAAACTATTATTTTCATTTGTAAAATTATTACACAATATCACTGTTTTTACTGTTTTTGAGCAAAAAGCGCTTCCGACTCCAAATTTTCAATTACATTTTTTCAACATACAGTTCATTGCAATATCAGTGCTGACTTATGTCTGTTCTCAGATCAGTATTAACAGATACTCTTCATTTCTGTTAGTGCCGACGAGGTGCCTCTAAAGGTTCTTGCTCACAACAACTTTGTTGGCCGTTTGATTGGCAAAGAGGGACGCAACCTGAAGAAAGTGGAACAAGACACTGACACCAAGATCACAATTTCACCGTAAGCAATGAAAGGACTCAATCATAAAACTAAACCAGTGGACTTATGCTCTACTGAGTGTTCTTAACATGATTTTTTTTCTGAATGTCTCTTAATGCAGACTGCAGGATCTGACCCTTTATAACCCAGAAAGGACAATTACAGTGAAGGGCTCAATCGAAGCGTGTTGCCTGGCAGAACAGGAAATCATGAAGAAAGTGCGCGAGGCGTATGACAATGACATCGCTGCCATGAATGTGAGTTTGTATAAGAGACACAAAAAGAGAGAATACTTTATTGTAAGTGTAATTTGTTTAATCCTAATCTGAATGAATCTATTTCACCTTCATCCAGCAACAGACCCACCTGATCCCCGGACTAAACCTGGGCGCAATCGGCCTCTTCCCGCCATCCTCTGCCATGCCGCCTCCCGCCCTCGGAAACTCTGTGCCTGGTCCCCCCTATGGCCCTATTGGGGTACGAACAAATTATCTCACTGTTCATTATTTAAAAAAAATCATAGATACTAATGTCACTTAAAATAGTCCTCTGTGGCATTTTTACCTTATTATGGTCGGTTAACGCGGTTCTCTTTTGTGTTCACCATATGTTGTGGTGCGACAGTCTAAGCGGTTATTCATTTTTTTGTGTCTCCCCACAGGCCGCTGAACAGGAGACCGTCCATGTGTACATCCCAGCCCAAGCCGTAGGAGCCCTTATTGGCAAGAAAGGACAGCATATCAAGCAGCTAAGCCGTTTTGCTGGAGCTTCTATTAAGGTAACATTCATGAAAGTGTATTGTGGGTAATCTCTTTGGTTTTCAATGCTTATAATAGCATTTAAAAAGTAGCAAAAAATAGTTTACCCAAAAATGTAAATTTATTTATTATTTACTCACCTTTATGTGTTGTTGCAATGTTTTCGATTGGTGAACAAATTTTGTTTTTTAGAATTTTAGAATTTTTTGCAACATTATAAATGTCTTTACTGTCACTTTTGATCAGTTTTAATTTATTTAAAAAAAAGAATAATAATAATAATAAAAAATACATTTACTGAGCCCAAACTTTTGAATGTTATTGTAAAACACACAAATTTTGTTAAATATCACCATATAAATTTCACGAATGAAAGTAAAATGAAGGTGAGTAAATGATGGAAAAGGTGAGTAAAGGATGAAAAATGTTCATCTTTCATGTTGTGGTTCATGTTCTCTTTTTCTGAAGTACATAGCTGTGTCAAGATGACTTCAACTCTCGAATGCATTTTTTCCTCAGATTGCACCAGCAGAGGCTCCAGACTCAAAAATGCGAATGGTCATTGTTACAGGACCACCTGAGGCCCAGTTCAAGGTTTGCATGAATGCATGTTTTGCAAACTAATTTCAGAAAATATCTGAGAGGACTTTGCTGTCAGGCAGACCCAAGTCATTTATGAAGCTCTGTGTGTTTTAGGCTCAAGGCAGAATATACGGTAAGCTGAAGGAGGAGAACTTCTTTGGCCCCAAAGAGGAGGTGAAGCTGGAGACACACATCAAAGTAGCAGCTGCAGCTGCAGGAAGGGTCATTGGAAAGGGCGGGAAAACCGTAAGTTGTACATCATTAACATATGACTGGAAAATATTATGATAACAAAGAGTTTCTTTGAAGTTGCTTCATGAAATGAAATGATCACAGAGGAAGTTACTTATTAGGTGTGCACAATATGTGACCCTGGACCACAAAACCAGCCATAAGGGCCTATTTTTTTTTAATTGACATTTATACATCATCTAAAAGCTGAACAAATAAGCTTTCCTTTGAAGTATGGTTTGTTAGGATAGGACAATATTTGGAAATAGGAATCTGAGGGTGAACAAAAAAATCAAAATATTGAGAAAATCGGCTTTAAAGTTGTCCAAATGAAGTTCTTAGCAATGCACTAATCAAAAATTAAGTTTTGATATATTTATGGTAGGAAACTTACAAAATATCTTCATGGAACATGATCTTTACTTAATATCCTAATGATGTTTGGCATAAAAGAAAAATTGATAATTTTGACCCATACAATGTATTTTTGGCTGTTGCTACAAATACACCCCTGCTACTTTAGACTGGTTTTGTGGTCCAGGGTCACATATATCAGTGATAGTATGGTTACCATAATAGCTATTATTATTTTTATGGATTTAAATTATTTCTATTTTTTTATTGCTCTGTCAATCCAATTGATAAAACAATACAAATTTGATAATATTATTTATTATCAGCAAGTGGTACACTGTATCAACCTCTATAAGTGTGCAAGTGATCTCTTCATCTATATTAAAATGTTTATATGGATGATTACTAAACTAAAGCCATAAAGAAAAATATTACTTGACGTAAAATAACCATTAACTGATATAAAATATTAAAAATGTATTTGAGCTAGTTCTAAAGGCAACATTTCTCATTTGCATTTAGTTTAACTAAATAAGCTTAAATTAATGAACAAAAATTAATAGACTATATCCACAAGTTTCCGGGGGGCGCTACTGTAAAAAAGAACGTGGGTACAACTTCCAGTGAGGCGGCAGACGTAGTATACCAATGGTATTTTGAGTGCTAATTAGCGAAGAGGCTAAATGTTTTTTAGACCATTGTTTATTTTGTAAAGACGCACACCTTTATGAGAGATTTAGCGAAACATGCTAATGATTGTGTTCCCACATCATTAGCATGTTTCGCTAAATCTTGAATGACTGTCAGCTAGTGAAATGACATTTGAACTGAGACATCAGAGCTTGTGTTAAAGGGCATGCCACATGAAGCCTCGATTCGAGGCTTGTTAACATAGAAATCCCTTTCGTAGAAGCCTCACTTTCTGTCCAGTCATGTGTGATTCACTTTGCGTGTCCTAATGTTCGACCCCCAGATCTTACTTTGCGGTTAACATTTTCATTGGGACCTATTTAATAATTACGTTTTTAAATACGAAGTCATACAAGTAATATGAAGTATACAAATTATTTCTGGAAAATTAAATGTATGCCATATGCAATTAATATATGTGTACATTATTCTTCTATTACATCATATTGATATTCGTACTGACATTTAATGGCACTATTCAATGTGTAAATTAATTTATCAGAGTCAGAAATTCAGCAAACAAACACACACACGAGTCGATCCATGGAAAATTGTGGTGAATGTGTCTTCCGACGGAGCTTTAGTCTTTTGGCTGCTTTATTTTTTACTAACCACCAGATCACACTGTTTTCTACACTCTAAAAGTGTTGAATCTTTTCCCGAAAAAGTCAGAGAAAAGTCTCTGTGCTTCACGAGGCTTCATTTGCCCGTCACTCCTGTCAACTGTTGGATGAATGAGTGTCACGTCCCGCTTGTTTACTTTGAACCGGAAGACGCTCCCACTTTTGACGCAAGGCCTCATGGGGCGTAGGAAACTTGTGGATAGACCAGTGGTTCTCAAACCTGGTCCTGGGGGCCCCCTGCTCTGCACATTTTGCAAGTCTTCCTTATTAACACACCTGATTGAGATCATCAGCTCATTAGTTCAGTTCATGGATCTCTCTCTTAATGAGTTGATGATCTCAATCAGGTGTGTTAAATAAGGGAGACATGCAAAATGTGCAGAGCAGGGGACCCCCAGGACCAGGACTGAGAACCACTGATATAGACATTTTAAAAACTCTTAATTCCAAACACACACCAGAATTATTCTAACAACATCTAAGATTAAATGAAAAACAGAAAATATAAAAATGAAACCTTATCTTTATGAAACTATAATAGTATTCCAAAGATAAAACCATAAGGGCCTATTTTTTTTAAATTGACATTTATACATCATCTAAAAGCTGAACAAATAAGCTTTCCTTTGAAGTATGGTTTGTTAGGATAGGACAATATTTAGAAATAGGAATCTGAGGGTGAACAAAAAAATCAAAATATTGAGAAAATCGGCTTTAAAGTTGTCCAAATGAAGTTCTTAGCAATGCACTAATCAAAAATTATAATAGTATTCCAATGATAAAACTATTAAGGTCCTTGCACACAGCGTCCAAATTGTATATTTAAAAAAAAAAAAAGTTTTTTTTTTTTTTTTTTTAATGACAGACAAAAGTGTTGGAACCAAATGTGATTGACACAATGTGAGGTTGTTTTTATTTTTTACTGTGTGAAAATTTTGAACAAGAATTTAAAACTTGGTGTGCAAGAACCTTTTCTTTATAATACCATGTACTACTACTTTTACTACTATTTTAAGTTTGGAGTCTAAAATATTTTTAAAACTAAGAATCCTGTACCTTTGATTAAGGATGAATAGAATAGAATAGCATAGCATAGCATAGAATAGAATAGAATAGAATAGATATTTGAAATAGAAATCTCTTGTAACATTAAAAAATGTCTTCACTGTCACTTTTAATCAACTGAATGTATATTTTTCGGAATAAAAATGTAAATATCTTTAAAAAGATATTATAGAGAGAAAGAGTGAGTTGTTGTTTTTTTTTTTTTTTTTTTTTTTTTTTTTTAAATCAAATGTAAATTCATGTCCCAGTCAAATTTCTTAAACGTTACTTACACTATCAGAAAAAGAAAAGAAATCTGTTTTATATTTTAACATTAACAATGTAATCAATATTCTATTTATTAAAGCCAAGAATGAATCTCATCAAGTTAGTGTTTTTAAGCATTTTACATTTATTCCAAAAAAATAACTTAAGGCAATAACAATTTAAACACTATATTGTGAACTTCTGTTCAGCTATTCTTTTTAATCGTTAACTTTTAACTTTTTAAGGTCATCAGTCATTAAAGCTCAATAAATATTGGTCACAGACACAGAGATTTACTTTATATTCACTAAAAACTCCCACAGATCATGTTTTCAGGCCATTTCAAGTCTTTTTTGACATAACAAAGTGGTTATATCTAAGTGTGTAAGTTTACTTTTTTTTTTTTTTTTTTATTTAGTCTTCCCATTAACGCCATTACATTGTTTATTCAGACTGATTTGCAAATGCAGAATGCACACAAACACAAGAGGTGGGATTTATCGAATGAATCATAGCCGATCATAACCAGTCATAGCCAATCATACTGCTCTCATGTGACTTTCCCCCATTCATTCTCAGTTATCCCCCACCAAACTCACCGCATGCTTCAGGGGGTCTGTTAAAACTCAATTGGTTCAGGTGAGGTGAGACACAGACTCCCGCTGTAACTTTACCTGCTGGTGTCGCTGTTGGACAATGTTTCTTTAGAAAAACAAGTAATTTATACACTTTTTAGTATTATATTTTGTAATATTACTATTGTTTTATTTTTTTTCTCATCCAGTATTTTGCTTGTCATGGTTAAACTCTCAGATACATCAAATATGGGGCCAAAGTGAAAATACACATATAATAACTTTATTAAAAAAACAAATTAATGAAATGTGCTTATCAAGACTAATTGATCCTCTGTGTTTAAATGACCAATCACAGGTAAATGAACTGCAGAACCTCACTGCTGCTGAAGTAGTGGTTCCCCGAGAGCAGACCCCTGATGAACACGACCAGGTCATCGTCAAAATCATCGGCCACTTCTACGCAAGTCAGGTCAGTTGCTCATTACTCTGTATTCTCTGCACAAATGTGACTCTAGACCACAAAACCATTCATAAATAGCACTGGTATATTTGTAGCAATAGTCAAAAATACATTGTATGGGTCAAAATGATCGATTTTTCTTTTATGCCAAAAATCATTAGGATATTAAGTAAAGATCATGTTCCATGAAGATATTTTGTAAATTTCCTACCATAAATATATCAAATCTTAATTTTTGATTTGTAATACGCTTTGCTAAGAACTTAATTTGGACAACTTTAAAGGCGATTTTCTCAATATTTGGATTTTTTTGCACCCTCAGATTCCAGATTTTCAAATAGTTGTATCTCGGCCAAATATTGTCCTCTCCTAACAAACCATACATCAAAGGAATGCTTATTTATTAGCTTTCAGATGCTGTATTAATCTTGGTTTCAAAAAACTGACCCTTATGACTGGTTTTGTGGTCCAGGGTCACAAATGTGCTTAGCTTAATTAGGAGGGGGAACCCTAACAGGGCACACAATGCTAAAATGCTCTTTTTTTTTGTTTCCTCTCTAGTTGGCACAGAGGAAGATTAGGGACATTTTGACACAAGTCAAACAGCAGCAGAAAGGTACAGGAGGTACAGGAGCTCCTCAGGGGCCCCATCCGCAGGGCATGTCTGAGCTGGGGACCCCTCAGGGACTGGCACAAGAACCCAGGAGGAAGTAAGGAGGTGGGGCCGCTACCCAGTCAGACGGACAGACAAATGGGAGGACAAACGAGCGGACTGACTGAGAGAAAGAGTGACACACAGACCCAGCGGTAGACAGGGAGAAATGAGCAAACTGAGAGGAATTATAAAGAGAAAAAAAAGACAAAAAAAAACAACAACAACACATGCCTGAGAGAGGGCGAGGAAGCAAGTTTAGTGAAAATGAACGAGAAAAAAAAAGTGATTTTGTTTTTTTGTTTTTTTTTTTAAAAAGAGAGATAACTAGAAAACAGAGACCAGATGCCAGGCCAGGTGGAGTGACTGAGGTTGGCGAGGAGATCCGACAAAGCGGAGCGCCCTCTAGTGAGAGTTTTTTTACTTAAGTTTTTTACTCCAGCTACTCGGGACCCTCAGCCATCAGCAGTCACTTCAAAATGTTAACTGTGTTTTTTTTAAAAGATAGAGATATATGTATAGAAATGTTTATTCAGAGGTATTATTAATGAAATGCAGTGAGGTAGAGATGGGAAAGAGAGAGCAGAGAATACAATTTTGGAGGGTGGAGTCACCAATCAGGTGCCTTCTCCCTGCCTATCAGAGATGAGGGGAGGGGCCAATGTTGTTAACACTGCTCTTGAAGCCCCCCACGCTAAACTGTGGGGGTGACGAGATGAAAAAAAGAAGAAAAAAAATGAGGTTGTAAATATAATCTTCATGACTTTGTGTTGAAATGCTGCACGTTTAACCGTCACCAATCGGGTACCTGGCTTAAAAGGGCTTTCGGCGTTTTTCCGGAAGCTTCCCTTTTAGGCCGCACGCCGTTTGGCCGGCGGGATGTGCGGCGAGAGTTCAGTAAGCGTGTGGGCTAAAGTCGACCTCTGCAGTTGTATTGCAGTGGCTCCGCTTTGATGTGCGGAAACCCATCAGTTCCGCCCTAAACCACGCCGGCGATGATCGCTGGAGCGCCGCTCACACCCAAACGGCATATTTTATATATATTATATATATATGATATGTGAGTTAACCTGGCCCCTCATTGCACCGGAACAGGCAGAACGTGGAAATGAACGTACCGCAATTTCAGAACATCTCTTTTAGGAATGTGTGATTTTACATTCTCACATTTTTTTTCCAAAAAGCAATCGAAAAAGCCTGGCCTTCAGACGCATTGTTCTGTGCTTTTCCTGAGAATTAATATGCAGAGACAAAATCAAGCGAGGACGGTCGGCCTGAATGCCAGGTCTGATGTGACAGGGTACACGTCTGCCTTTAGGTCAGAGGTCAAGAACGAGTGACCGCAAAATGGTTTCTGTGCTCTCTCTCGCCCACTTCGTTCGATGAGGTTGGCCTTTCTCACTGAACCTAGAACAGATTAGATAAAATGAAATTAAGAAAAAAAAACAAAAAACCTACCTCAGGGTATTGTTACCTCAGTATTTCTAATTTCTTTTTCTTTTCTTTTTTCCTTTTTTTGCTTGCTTGCTGGTGTTTTTATATAAAAAGCTGATAGTCTTGAATATTTTATTTTTTTAAGAAAATATTTTACTTTTTTTCTTTTCTTTTTCTTTTCCTTTTTTGGGATGAGTGTATGCGTGAGTGCAACTGAGGGTTTTTTCCTCACCTGAGCTCGAGAGGACTCCCAGGATAATTGTTTCGGTGGTCTCTCTCGCAGCCTTTAGGGCCAGCCTGGGGGTCCTTGGAGAGTCGCACTTGAAATCACTGTTCAATGGGACGTAGGACGGATCATACCATGTCTCACTGGTGCATAATGAACGCTGCCATACCACAGGATTTTACATTTGACGCACAAGCGTTTGTTTGTCATACAAGCTAAAAATGGCTTTGGATGTTTTTTTCCTAACGTGTGCCATTATTTTTGCACCTGTGGTGTGATCTTGATCATTCTGCATTGATTTTGACATCACTGGTTGACTTACTTGAAAGGGCTCGACTTAATCGCCATGCTTGAAAAAACAAAAGCATGTCGACAATCTTCAGCCCCCAAGACACTGAATGTGAACCATTTGACATCTCTCCTTTTTTTTTGGGATCGAGTCTCGTCCTTCCCCATTGTCCTGTGCAAGTGTGCGCGAGTGTGTTTTCTAATTGAGTTTAAAGTGTTAAATCTTTTGGTTGGGGAAGTGGTTTGGGTGTTTTAAAAAGGCAGGAACATAGAAAAACACTCATTTTTTTTAACTGACTGAGAACATAAGGTACCTTTGAAAAACGGAAGCCAAAAGAAAGTAAATGAATAAACGAATCAAATTGAAACGTGTACATACGTTGTTCAATAGAACAATCGGATTTAAAAAAAAAAAAAAAAAAAAAAAGGAACTTTGTATTTTTTTAGAATAAAATACTAATTGGATAAAGGACGGAAAGACTTTTAACCGTTAAAGATGGATGGACACTGCCAGATCACATCCTTTTCAGGCTCCATTCAGACGAAGGGTTTGCTAGCATGTTCACGTGCTTTAACCGGTCAAGGTCTTTTATTTTGTTTTTGTGTTTTTAAAGCTTCCCTTTTTCACACTAGATGGCAGTCTTCTTATTTCTGCTTGAGAATTGAACTTGTCAATGACTCATCTCCATACTGCTCTTCTTCAGGCGGGAAAGAAGTGTCTGTCCTGTTCCAGCCCGTAGTAAATTTCTGTCAAGACACACTCTCACACTTCTGCTCTGTTCAGACTGCAGCAGCTTTTTTGTTTTATATGTTTTTCCTTTTTTTTTTTTTTGGACAGCAAGCTTTGTTTGGACATGACATCTGGTTGCGAACTGTTTCATCAATAAAAGACAAAAAATATGTGAGCGAGAAATATTAACATAATACAGCAGATCTCCGAGAACTAACATAGTTGTGACAAAAAAACGGAAATAGTAGATATATATTATTGTAATTGCATTTTTTTTGTTATTTTGTCTCTTTTGTATTATTATTCTTTGGGTGAAAGGTATAATAAGCGATGAGAGGGAGATGCCCTGGACCGTTAGACAGGTGGACATTTTGTAAAGTTTTGAAAAGCCACATTTGTCCCCCGTTTTCCTTCCCCTTCATCCCTTTCCACCACTCGCTAACGTTACCTTCATCCGCTCGTTTTTTGTTTTGCGTTATTATCCGATTCAAAAGAGACTTGGCGAGCGACGTGTCGTTTCATTTCTGGAGTTGAACGCCCTCTCTCACGCTGGCCTCGTTTGTGACCGTTTTCTCTGTTCAGTTCAGTCGTTTGATGTTGAATTTCTTTGCGATTAATTTTATTTTCTTCTCAAATTATCTCCATTTAGTTCGGATTATAGCTAGGTTTCTCCTCGATCAGAGTTCTTTATGCACAGACACCTCTTACACTGCTACTAGTTCGTTTGAAATACTAACAAATGATTCGTTCTTCACGTAATAGTTGTGCCAAACTGGGGTTCACCTGTTGTTGTACTCCAGGAAAAAGGAACTAATTAAGACTGTTCGCAGTCGGGAACGGATGCAGTGCGGTTCCGTGAGTCCTGCGAGTCGATCGACCTCCCGTTTGGCACTCGGAAGTGTTTTCTTCTCTCCTTTTGTTTTTAATTTCGAGGTCCTCCACACGTCGGTGACGAGGGCTTGAACAAACCGTAGAACCGTTTAGCATACTTGAGCTTCGAAAAAAGAGATAGTATGTTGTTTACTTATGCAAATTCTGTGACGAGTCAAACGAAAGGCTGTCGTTTGTCACACGGACTGATAAGCGTCCACTGGGAAAAGTTGCATTGCAGTGCATAGATTTACACGTAGACCACAGGTTGAAGCGCAGCTTAGTTGGGTGTGATCCTCATCATATCGACGTTGCATGCCACTGTTGTATCTCACCGTGCTAGTTTCTGGCCTCTCCTTAAGAAAGACATTTGGGTGCTACAAATGACGACTCAAACCTCACATAACTAGGAACGCTACCTCAAGACTTAGCCATAAGATTGTTTTTATCAAGCAGATGAGAGCGAAAGTGCATGTTACATTTTACTTTTGACTTTTAATTTATTTTTAGCTCTTCATTTCTCTAGACGTTTGGATAGGATACTACTCCAGCTTAGAGCTGGGACTCTTCGCGGGGCGAGGTGGCAGGACAGGAAACGGATGTGTGGTGTGACGGTTTGCGCGGGAGGAGGAGCATTGAAGAACCTGTGAAATTCTTTTAGTGCACGATATTAAGCTAAAACTCTCTTTATGTTGTACGTTGAGACTTATGGTGCATTCAAGTCGTGTCGGAAGATCGTTTTTATGAGTTGAACGAACGGAATAGTTCACCAAAAAGTGTTTCAATTGCTTAAACTCCTTCAGGACATCTAAGATGTAGAGAAGTTTGTCTTCATCAGATTTGGAGAAACGTAGCATTATATCACATGCTCACCAATGAATCTTCTGCAGTGAATGGGTGCCGTCAGAATGAGAGTCCAAACAGATGATAAAAAAACATATTACAATACAATAATCCACACGACTCCAGTCTTGTGGAGCAAGAAGCTACATGTTTGTAAGAAACGCATCGATCGAGACGTTTTAACTTCAAACCGTTGTATTATACATGTCTTTTATTCATAATATTGCTTTATTTTGTGGATTACTTGTTATTGTGAGGTGTTTTCGATCTCATTCTGACGGCACCCATTCACTGCAGAGGAACCATTGCTGAATTAATCTGTTCTGATGGAAAAAACAAACTCCTCTGCATTGTGACTTATGGCACATTCAAGTCAGTTCGTAAACATCAGATTTATGAGTTGAACAAAGTGGAAAACTTTTTTTTTTTGTGCTAAAATGCTTTGCTTAAAATTTTTAAATTTGCTTGAAAAATTGCTTAACTTTAGCTCCTTCAGGCCATCGAAGATGTAGATGAGTTTGTTTCGTCTTTTATTCGTAATATTGCTTTATTTTGTAGATTGCGTGTTATTCTGATGTTTTTTTCACGCTCATTGTGACGGCACCCATTCACTGCAGACGATCCATTGAATAATGCTAAATTCAACTGTTCCGATGAAGAAACAAACTCATCTACATTGTACGTTGTGAATTATGGTGCGTCATGGGGTGCGTCGGTTCACGTCATGTCGGAAAGATCAGATTTATAAGTTGAACGAAGTGGGAATTTTTTTTTTTTTTTGGGCTAAAATGCTTTGCTTAATTTTTTGAAAATTTGCTTAATTTTAGCTCCTTCAGGCCATCAAAGATGTAGATGGGTTTGTTTCTTCACCAGATTTGGAGAAATTTAGCATTACATCACATGCTCACCAATGGATCCTCTGCAGTGAATGGGTGCCGTCACAATGAGAGTCCCAACAGCTGATTAAAAACCACAATAATTCACACAACTTCTATCTGGTGACGTGAGAAGCTGCGTGTTTGTAAGAAACAAATCCATAAAGACATTTTTTTTTTTTTTTTTTACCTCAAACCACTGTCTTCTATTCATAATCTTGCTTTATTTTGTGGATTACTTGTTACTGTGATGTTTTTTTTTAACTCTCATTCTGACGGCACCCATTCACTGCAGAAGTTTTATTGATGAGTGATGCTAAATTAATCTGTTCAGATGAAGAAACAAGCTCATCCACATCTTGGATGGCCTGAAGGGGAGTACATTTTCAGCAAATATTCATTTAAGCCCTGAATTTCCAAGTTGGTGGCGTGTCGGTGAGAAAATATGGTGGGCTCAATAGCTTGCGTGTACAAAAATTGGTATTGTACAATCATGATAACAGGCCATCCAAGATGTAGATGGGTTTGTTTCTTCATCAGAAAAGATGAATTTAGCATTACCCATCAGTGGATCCTATGTAGTGAATGGGTGCCGTCAGAATGAGAGTCCAAACAGCTGATAAAAATATTACAATAATCCACAAGACTCTAGTATTGTGAAGCGAGAAGCTACGTGTTTATAAGAATCACATCCATCAAGACGTTTTTAACTTTAAACTGTTGTATTATACAGGTCTTCTATCCATAATATTGCTTTGCTCTGATGTTTTTTTTAACTCTCATTATGACGGCACCCATTCACTGCAAAGAATCCATTGATGAATAATGCTAAATTTATCTGTTCCAATGAAGAAACAAACTCATCTACATCTTGGATGTCCTGAGGCTAAGTACATTTTCAGCAAATTTTCATTTTCAAGCACTGAACTTCCAACCCGATCTCATAGTAATTTGTACATGCTTTACAAAGTGGCTATTTTGTACGAAATCGTATGACCTCACTCATACGAATTTGTAAGACTATTGCTAAATTGTACGCGAGTTCCCCAATTCGTATGCATGTATGAATTACCTATCCTTCACTGGGGTCTAAATTCAAAATATGGTGGAAAAACCACATATGATGTGCATTCTGTATTCATCAGTAATAGAAGTTAAAAAATCTTTCGTAGAAAAGGTACGTTGCCATCTTGCACCTGCCAAGTGACTTCAATGCACCATAGAACCTAAGTATTATGAAACTAATGGCACAAACATAACTAGGCCAGCATTCGTAGAGCGACTAAAGATACCTCTGTAGACGAAACACACAACTGTGCCTGTTGCGCTATTTCCTCTGTGTCCTTTCCCACTTCGATGGCACCACACTACCTCCACGCCATGCAGCCTTGACCCTGAGTACAACCCTCCCCCTTTAGAAGCCCTTTTCTCGCTGATCTTGAAAACAGTTTTGCCTTCTTTCTTTCTTTCTTTTGGTGAAACTGGATTTAAATCGGCAACAAAACGGCACGTTCTGCCCGGAGCTTCTACTAACATTCTGTCCTCCACCTGTAGTCCCATGACTTCACTGCCTGAATCAGAAGGCTTGACTCCTGTAACCATGTGTTTTTAATTTTTAATTTCTTTTTTTGTTGATCTACCTCTTAGAATAAAGACAAACAAATAGAACTGATCATAAAACTAAAAAAAGGACACAAAAAGTTCATGTTAAGCTTAATGAATCAATAATAATGATGATGATGATGATAATAATAAATGACTTAAGCAACTGGGTAGCAGCATCTCCATATACTGTAGTGCATAGGAGTCTTTTACTTCCAAAGATGATTTTTTTCGTCAGTTGTTTTTGAAATTTGTTCAGGATGAATTTGGAAATGGAATAAGTGGAAATGTGGGAGGGGAAATAAACATGTCGATTTCACTATCCAATTTTTTTTTCATTATTATTAAACTGACTTTATTTTTAACTTACAAATTCTTCATCTTTCTATTTGATTTATATTTCTGATGGCTTTTAAAAAATGACATAGGATTGTATCTCTTATGTTTGCAATAGAATCCGCTCTCTTTCTCTGTGAACCGCAACATAATAGTATCTTTTCAGGCCACACAGAGCAGCATGATGTTGAAATCGTTTTCATTTTTATTGTTTCATTTCACCTGTAATGATGCAACAGGAGAGTGAAGGTCTGTTGGATTAAATAGGGCACATTTTTAGGAGGATGAGTGAGGAAGGAGACTACCTTTACCAGACGACCTTTATCCCTTCACCCTTCTTACAGCAGGTGCCACAGACATTATCAGGACTTTCAGCCTCTGCCTGCCTGACTTATTTTTTTTTTTCTTTGATTCTCATCCACAATTGTTTTGAACTCCTTGTAAAGAATACAGAGCATAGATATGAATGTGACAATAAAAGATGAGTAAACCGGTGTCGTCTTGTGTCTGGACTGTATTTGTGTGGTTTTTGTCTCTGCATGGTCACATCTAGCATAAATTTTCATCCTAATTTAAATGTGTCATTTGTAATCTTGACTGTGTTTGTCAATGAACTTAATCATTAGAGATCATTAAAAAATTTTAATGCCGATATTGGCATTTTTGACACATGCAGCATATTTTTTTGATGTGATTACGAGATCAATGTGAACTCAATCGACTAGGTTTTATCTATATTTACGCATATATCAGTAACTATAAGGCTTTGAGTCAAAAGTCCTGTTAAAGATCTTAAAGATTATAACACAGTGGAACTTCACTGAAGGTAGATTTAAATAAAATAGGCCTATATTCTCAAGATAATGATATTGTTCACAAATAAAGGTCAAAGATTTGTGAAAATTTTGGCGTTTTATTGTATAATTTTAAATGACCTTATACACTGTAAAAAAAAAAATAAAAAATTGTTGAGTCAGCTTAAAATAATTTGTTACCCTGCTGCCTTAAAATTTTAAGTTCAGTCAGCTTGAAATGTTAAGTTGTACTAAGTGACAACTTGGATATTTGTGTTTGTTAAACTTAAAAGCAAGGTAAGTAACCCAGCTGCCTTAATTTTAAGTTGAATCAACTTAAGTATCTAAGTTGTCACTTAGTATAACTTAACATTTCAAGTTGAGTAAACGTTTTTTGAGTTGACTGAACTTAAAATTTTAAGGCAGCCAGGTAACAAATTATTTTGAGTTGACTCAACAAATTGTTTTTTACAGTGTACATGAATACATTAATTGATTTAAATGTAATTCATTAATAAGAGGATACATTTAGATCACATTTTTAATAACTAAATTGAAGTTTGAATAGCCCTGGTCTGAAAAATTAGGAGGCATTGATGTTAAAATACTAATATAACAGGCTATTCTTCAGAAAAAATAACTTGTGAATGTTTGTCAGTTATGTACGATTTGAGCTTTGATTTAGGAAGCAATTAAATTTTGCTCCTCTCCAGTAAAATCATGGATGAAGATTAGTTGAAGATATTTAAAATATTTACACAAAATAAAATAAAATAAAATAATTATAGTAATTATTTTTGTATTAATTGTATTGATGTAATGTGTTTGGTTGCAAACTGTTTTGACTGTCACTTCATTTTTCCTAATTATTTTTGCAGAGTATTTACGTGCAATTTATTCATTGATTTAGTTGTATTAAATGACTGATGTACACTGGTACAACTTTATTCCTAACACTAAATGAGAACCTTTTTGGTGTAAACATTGATGTACGCATAAAAACACATAAAAACTTCCATCAGAAGTCTACATTAATATAAAAGAGGAAACAACCTAGAAACAATATATTGTAACTGATCAGTGAAAATATGAATTAGGTTAAGTACTATGTACACTACCAGTAAAAAGGTTTTGAACAGTAAGATTTTTTTTAAAGAAGTTACTTCTGCTCACCAAGCCTGCATTTATTTGATCCAAAGTACAGCAAAAACAGTAACATTTTGAAAGGTTTTTTCTATTTAAAATAACTGTTTGCTATTTGAATATATAACATTTAAATTAATTTAAATGTTATTTTAAAATAATGTATTAATAATTTATTCCTCAGATTTCATAGCTGAATTTTTAGCATCATTACTCCAGTCTATATTCTGATTTGCTGCTCAAAAACATGTATTTATCGTCATTTCATATCTGTATTTCTATCATTTCTTTCCCATATGTTACAAAAGGTTTTTATTTCAAATAAATGCTGATCTTTGGATCTTTCTATTCATCAAAGAGAGAATCCTGACAAAAAATGTACTCAGCTGTTTTAAGTATTGATAATATTAATAATAATTCTGAACAATAATAATTTCTTGAACAGCAAATCAGCATATTAGAATGTGACACTGAAGACTGGAGTAATGATGCTGAAAATTTGGTTTTGATCACAAGAATAAATTACATTTTAAAATAGAAAGCGGTTTTTAAGTGGTAAAAATATTTCACAATATTACTGCTTGGTGAGCAGAAGAGAATTCTTTAACGAACATTTAAAAACGTTCAAAAACTTTTGACTGGTAGAGTGTAAAAAAGGTACAAATAAAAAAAGGTATTTATGTAATGTCATGAATTTATTTTAAATACACTTATGTGTTGTTGTTTGACTGTAAATTCATGGCATATTTATGTGTATCAAAAAAAAATTCATTCATAGATGATTCGTGGATATCTGTGACGTAGGCGTCGCGGTTCTGACCAATCAGCGTTAGGCGGTAAGTTTCAAAACAGAAATGGCGACGGAGAGAGCTGAAGCGTGAGTATTGTCTGTCAAACTATAAGCAAAACGGACGTATGTGGAATAAATACAGTATTTGAATTTTGTTTGTAGTGTTTTATACGTTTAAAAATACTCTGTCGCTGTTAAAATCAAGTTAGTTCGCTGGCACGTCATTAATTGGATGGTGTTAGCCGAACGCTGAAAGTGTGTTTACATAAAGTCACCGTTGTAACGGTAGTTTTCGGTAAAATACCATCAAACCAGTTACTGTTATTAAAATATAAAGGCGGTCACTCAGTGTTAACAACCACCTTTATTACATGAACCCTCTGATGAATCTTTAAATATTTTTTAACCATTTAGGGTTCAATGTTAAACCCAAACCACCCGTTTTCACAGCTCTATAACTCATCTTTATATTTGTGACAGCGTACACTCAACATACCTGACACTGTTTGAAATACTCCAACGATGAACTTTCACAAGGATATTTCAGTTAAATAATTAAAGACATTCAAACTGTAATGCTTACGTTTGGTAGATTTTAATACAACACTGACGTGCACGTGAGTGTGACAACCCAAAATGCACTGCAGCTGATTATTGTATATACAGGGATTGTTTTCTCCTTGTTTTGAAGTGAAAAAAGTGTTTTAAAGATATTTTTCGGTTGTAATCAACTAACTGATTTACATCAGAGGATAAACAAAATGAACCAAGATATTGAAAGCCTCAGATATTATCAGACTGATGGGTGTTTAACTATTGTCCTTGAACATGAAATATTACCAAATGTGATTTAATATACGCTAAATAATATCTGATGTCAGGCTTCTGGAAAGGACTGACCCTTCCTTTGTGAAATCATGCAACACTACAGAACTGCAGGAAACAGGAGAGGGAGAAATTATGGCTCCTTATCTGATGGTAAGTTTGTTTTATGTATTCTTTTTATATTTATTTTTTATTTACTGTTGCTTTTTATGCTAATACCCAAACCATGTCATCCAAGATGTTCATGTCTTTCTTTCTTCAGTCAAAAAGAAATTAAGGTTTTTAAGGAAAACATTCCAGGATTTTTCTCTATATAGTGGACTTCAATGGGAGCCAACAGGTTGAAGTCCAAATTGTAGTTTCAGTGCAGATTTAAACGATGGGCTCTACTCGATCCCAGCCGAGGAATAAGTTTTTTTTTTTTTTAAACAAAATAACCAATCATTTCGCTAGATAAGACCCTTATTCCTCGGCTGGGATTGTGTAGAGCACTTTGAAATTGTAATTTGGCCCTTCAACCTGTTGGTCCCCATTGAAGTGCACTATATGGTGAAAAATCCTGGAATGTTTTTTCTCAAAACCTTAATTTCTTTGCGACTGAAGACTTGGATGACGTGGTGGGTGAGTAAATTATCAGGTGATTTTTGTTGTGGAAGTGAACTTATCCTTTAAACAAATATACAATATATACATTAATAAAATATGTGTTCTAAGGCATTTGTTTGTTTGTTTGTTTGTTTGTGTAGGACTGCAGGCGAAAACAGAAGCATATATTCAGGCAGCTGTGTGTGGTGGATGACATGATCCAGCTGCTGGCAGGTCTAGAGTCAGTGGATCAGCTTCTGAATGAGCCATGTCCCCGAAACCCAGGTAACGCATATCTAATAGATTATTGTATTGACTGTTCATTACTATATTTGCTAAACTGTGAAATGATGCCTTGTTTCGGGTGTGTTGGCACACAGGTAATGAAGCTCGTTCCGCATGGAAGACTTTAAAAGCCGAATATCAGGAGAGAGTTCAGGAGGTAGAGGGGCTGATCAGTGCTCTCCAGATTCGCATGGAGGAGGTTCAGGGTAAACGGAAGACACTGGAGACTCTACTGTCTGCTCTGCAGATAAAGGTAGTAAGGCTTTATATCTGATTTATCAAACATACGATATATGTTTTGGATTTATTCGTTTAAAAAGCAATTTTTTCAGGTTGTTGTGTAGTAAATACCCTTATGAATTTAAACACTGACCACTTTTATAATGCAGTTTTGTACAACTAAACGTACACTACCTGTAAAAAGTTTTTGAACAGTAAGATTTTTGATATTTGTTAAAGAAGTCTTTTCTGCTCACCAGGCCTACATTAATTTCATCCAAAAAACAGCAAAAACAGTAACATTTTGAAATATTTTTACTATTTAAAATAACTCCTTTCTATGTGAATGTATTTTAAAATGTAATTTATTCCTGCTGAATTTTTAGCATCCTTACTTCAGTCACATGATCCTTCAGAAATCATTCTAATATTCGGATTTGCTGCTCAAAAAACATTGATGATGTTGAAAACAGAATTCTTTCAGGCTTCTTTGATGATCAATTTAAAACATCCTATAAAAAATAAATTATACTCGATATCATACTAAAATGTACTCAACTGTTTTAAATATTGATGATGATAATAATAATAATAATAATAATAATAATAATAATAATAAATGTTTCTTGAACAGAAAATCAGCATATTGGAATGATTTCTGAAGGATCATGTGACACTGAAGACTGGAGTAATGATGCTGAAAATGTAGCTTTGATCACAGGAATAAATTACATTTTAAAATACATTCAAATAGAAAACACTTATTAAATAGTAAAAATATTTCAAAATTGTACTGTTTTTACTGTACTTTCGATCAAATAAATGCAGGCTTGGTGAGCAGAAGAGAATCTTTAAAAAACAAAATTATTACTGTTCAAAAACTTTTGACTGGTAGTGTAGCTTCACACTTGCATATTCCTAATGTTGTATTTTACATTAAATCCTGTTCTCATTCAGAAAGAGGAGTGCAAAGAGAAGGAGAGAATCATAGCTAAACAAAATCAGAGAGCTGAGGTAAGGCATCCACTCACTGTAGACTCCCTGGTTTGGCTATAGTTAGTGTCAATAATTTCCACTTTCTTCACCAAAAACAGCTGTGGAACAAACTGGTTGAATTAACTCTCTCACACAGAAACAAATCAGCTTTCAGCTGGAAGACTCCATCCAGGCAGCCCAAAATGCTATGAATGCTTGTGATTTGCGGTTTTCTAAGCTCAACGATGAGGTTGAAAAACAGCAGGCACGAATTAGTGACTGGACGATATTAAGAGACGGGTAAGTCTGTACATACACTACTCTTGAAATTTTTGGGCTTTGTATGAGTTTTTTTGAGTGTTGTTTACTTATCAGATAATTCAGAAAAAATGTATCGGTTGGTTTCCACAAAAATATTAAGTAGCACAACTATTTTGATCAATGATAAGAATAATAAGAATAGTTTCTTCAGCAATAAATCAGCATTTTAGAATGATTTCTGAAGGATCATGTGACTTAAGCCTGGAGTAATAGATTCTAGTCAGTTAAGATGCCGTATTGAATATAACATGGATAAAAACGAGGCTGTGAGGAACAGACTACATTGTTTTTTTTTTTACATTGGCTCACACTCTTTAAAGGTTGTAGATCACATAAGTTTCACAGCTCACAATTTACAAAACTGTTTTATAGAGTTCTTGTGTAGTGACTGGATTATAAGAGTTTATTGTCATGAATAATACGGAAAAAAAAAAAAAAAACTGACGTAGATGCATACTCCCCAGCCATGGCATATACGTCACCTTTTTGAACTGGAAGAACGAAATGCCTCCAGAAAATTAAAAAATATCCACTTTTCCTTTGATAATGCACATAATGAGTGCTGTTGTTGTTTTCACTGATGTGCTACCAGTACATATATGCTAACATCTCAAAAAATGTTTTTTAGGATTTCATGACCCTGACATCACCAGCTGAGCAATTAATATTAGATATTTGAATGTCATAGTGTTAGGTTGCTGTGAAGATTAATTTTTTTTCAAATATTCAAAATTTGCTATAAAAATATTTCAACACAATAAACTCCCCTTTTTCCTTTTATTTTCTTTGTCTCTCAGGCTGCAGACCTTGGTGACAGTGACTCACAGAAACATGCAGTACCGGCTACTGTCGGTCAGTTCCTCTGAGCTGTGCCTTGAGCTCTTGCCTCGTGCTGCCGAAAAATCACTTGAACCCCTGCGTGTCTCCATTACCATGACAACCAGCGATGAATTTCATCTTCAGGTACTGTGTCTCAGCATATATTTCCCTATAGTGATGCTGAGAGCTGTGATACATGGAGTGAGTGCTAAAGGAACATGCTTGTAAATTATAAAACATATATTTTGTACATGCGTACGCACACACACTTCACTCACATTGTTATGATGATACTAGTATTTGTAATGCTGCATTAAATAGGACACAAATGCAAAAAACATTATCCACAGCACTATACCACGTGTGGAACCACTCAAATTTTAGGGTTTTAATGAAACTGATAGTACCAAAATGGCATTTATCAAGAAAGACATTATTGATGTGAACAATGGTATTTAATCATTAAAGTATTTGATATTTTTTTAAAAACTTGTTAGTGTATATATGAGAATAATACAAGAAGTATTGTTTTTGTGAGCTAATATTCCTCTAGAACTATATTTCTTTTTAGCCTTTTCTGGTTTTCATTCTTTTCTATTACATTGTTGTAAATATACCTCTTTTTCCTTCATTTCAGGTGTTTCAGGGAACTGCTGGCCTTGTAGAGGAGGGGGTGAATGGGCATCTCAGGCAAGTGAGTGCTGCCCTCGTGGAGGTGATGGAGCGGTACATAAGTCAAGGAGAGATGCTGTCTGAGATTCAGGCTCTGCACTCCAGGTACGTTTTCTTAAAGCAGTGGTCTCAAACTCAATTTCGAGGAGGGCCACAGCTCAGTTTAGCTCCAACCCAAAATAAAACACACCTGATCCCTGAGCTAATCAGGGTCTTCAGGATTACTAGAAACTTCAAAGCAGGTGTGAGTTGGAGCTAAACTCTGCAGAGTCTTTTGTGACCAAAAAAATTAATTTGCGAGTGAAGCTTTTGCTGAGGTTGCCAGTGGCGACTACATAAATTTACATGTTATGATTTTAAAATGTGCATGTAATGCCATTTTTTCCTGACTGTTTTGCGATCACATTGTTTGTTTTGTTGACGGAATAAACTGAGATGATGTGCATCAAAGTTTTAGAGGAAAAAAAAGCATTTCAAACTGTCCTCATCTTTGCCGGACTTTAGCAGCTCCACTGTGCAGCATGAGAGAGATTGAAATGACGTAGACGTGCAAAGTGAAAGCGTGGAAAAGCAGTGTCTATTTTGTGTACAACCTGTAAACAACTTGTAAAACAACTACAACAGGTAAAGCTGTCAGCTGTGACATTAACAATATCATTAACAATTGTAGTTTATAATCGATACTATGGCTTCTTCTTATCAATATCCTTAGTCTATATGCTGTTTTGTCAATGCGTGAACATCATATTATTTTTAGCGCACTTGCCGTCCGGTAATCACAATAATGCTTTGTTACTTTTTAATAAACAAAGTATAAACTTAACGAACGTAACAAAATTAGACGAGCGAAGGTCTTACAAGTTCGGAACAACATGAGGGTGCATAATTAATTACAGAATATTAATTTTTGGGTGAAGTATCCTTTTAAAGTAACCAGTTCACCACCGTCTTATATGGTTTATTAGATCTGAGGAATGTTCTGATTTACATTAACACTGAAACTCTTTATGTTCTTTACAGCAAAAAATAGAGAATGTGTTTTACACTATGAGGAAAATACACCCCTTGTGCCTCATAAACAACTTTTCACTTGTTTCATCAGGTTTGCGATTGATTGGTGTCCAGCTGACAAGCTTCTGATCTTTCTCAAAACTGCGACAACTGTATGTCACCTGACGGTTGAGGAGGGATACCCTTCACACGGCCGAGCTACTCTCCTTTCAGTGAGAAAAGACGGCAGTCTGCTTGATATCACCGATCTACAGGTGAGGAAGAGTACAAAGGTTTTATTACAATTCGCTAATTCATATTTTTTCTTTACTAATCAAAAAGCAAAAATATGCAAATAATGTTGTTTGTGCCATATTCAGACTTCGTAAACATTATTCCAAATTGATGCAGTCTAGAACTACACTGAAAATAAACTTGATCCACTCTTTCCTAACATTGGGATCAGAAGGAAGACTATTTTTTCCACAAATTGGCACTGCACAGCGTCCTGTTGTTTTCGGAGCCACCTTTATCATTTGTTTTCTGTGTAGACCTGCACGTTCGCCTCTCTGGTAAATGCTAGAGCTGCGTTCACACTAGCAGCGACTTCAGGTGCTGGCGATGAGGTTGCTAGTGGGCGTTCATGCTACTAGTTGCCTTGATGAAGCGAATCAGATTTCCTGCCGCTAAATACAAACATTTTGGAGGCTTTTCCAAGAGACCATTCACACATCAGCATCAAAATGCCGGTAAATTCTGTGATGTAAGTCATCAGAAAGGATCTTTAAAAGTTGTCTTCATTTGCCCGCACGAGCAGAAGCACTTTAGTTTGACTTTCGCTAATTTTTACAACAAAATATGAGCTTAGGGGGATGATCAAACAGAACGCGTTTTGCTCTTATAAACCAAAGACGCGCATAATAGTATCCAGCTACAGAGATACAGCGCTGATGAATGAAAAAGAAGGCTGGGTCTGGAACACAACACTTTGAAAAAGCTGCAAGAGGAGACACAATGTTCAAAGATGTCCATCTAGTGCATATTTACATAGAAAAACTAATTTAAAAAAGCAGTGGAGCTTTGCTCAGAGTAATCTCTATAAGAATGCTATGATTGGCCAATTTGGACCAAAGCAGACTTTGTTCGTTGTTCGCAGACGCATTCGTCAGCGTGTTCAACATGCTTATACCGATAATCTGCGTTCTGCTTTCGTACACAGCATCATTCTGACAATTTGCTGTTACAGCTTCCCTCACTGGTAGATTGCCGGAACAAATTTACTGGTATTTTTGAAAAGGTCCTGTTCACACGATCTCTTAACGGTACTTTACCATTGGACTGCAACTGTATGTGTTAAGGGGCTATTGGTTTCAATTTAGTCATCACCAGTAAGTGTAACCATGAAGTATAAAGTCATACTTATACATTTGAAGTGATAGTTCACCCAAAAATGAAAATTCTGTCATTAATTACTCACCCTCATATCGTTCCAAACCTGTAAGACCTTTGTTCATCTTCAGAACACAAATTAAGATATTTTTGATGAAATCTGAGAGTTTTATGACTCTGCATAGACAGCAACACAACTGACACGTTCAAGGCCCAGAAAGGTAGTAAGGACTACCCTTCGTTAAAATAGTCCAGGTGACATCAGTGGCTCAACCTTAATTTTATGCAGCTATGAGAATATTTTTTTGTGCATAAAGAAAACAAAAATACCTACTTTATTCAATTATTTTTTGATCTTTGATGCTCGTTCACAACAGTACCACAACGCATGACTGTGCATCCACACGCATGCATTGTGGTGCTCTTGTTAAAGACACGGAAAAAAAGAAATTGTTGAATAAATTTGTTATTTTTGTTTTCTTTGCACACAAAAAAGTGTTCTTGTAGCTTCATAACATTACAATTGCACCACTGATGTCACATGGACTGTTTTATCGATGTCCTTACTACCTTTCTGGACCTTGAACGTTTTAGTTGTGTTGCTGTCTATGCAGGGTCAGAAAGCTCTTGGATTTCATCCAAAATATCTTAATTTGTGTTAAGAAGATGAACGAAGGTATTACGGGTTTGGAACGACATGAGGGTGAGTATGATTTAATTTTTGTGTGAACTATCCCTTTAATGTATGAGAGTGTTTAATTTCAAAATTTTAAGTTTATTTTTAAAAAGGTAAAAGTATTTTTTTAAATAAATATCAGGAATTATTAGTTCATAGATATCTTTACACTCTTGGAAAGTTGCACCACATGACATTTCACATCCTGAACTAACCTTGCCATGTTATAGTTTTTCCCCCAAATAAATAGTAGTATATAATTATGCCAAACAATGTTTTCTTTTTATGAATATCATCCAGTGACATTGTATTATTTTATTATTTTTTTTTATTTCTGTATTGTGATATCGGAACAGTTGTATCGTTTTTTTTTTCATAACGCTCCCACAAAACTATCAAAATAAATTTTAATACATCCTTTGTTCTTCTTAGAGGATGTGCATTATATTTATTGAATGTATGAATTGCATTTTAATGGATATTTATAATATCGGGTCTTTTTGCATGTCATGTGAGGTTAGTTGAGAGACTACCATGCCTCAATATTGACCCTGACATTTCTGAAAATGTTCCCAAGTCGAGTAATTAGTATATCCCCTCTTATAGGAGGTCAAGATGTTTCCAGCTCAGATGTTTGCAACACGTTCTTTTTGTTAATTTATGAATCACTTTTTTCAGCCCCCAGTGCAACGTCCTGTTCTGACAGAGTGGCTCGAGTTTCTCTCTTCCAATCCGAACATCTGACATCACAGAATTTACTCCAGCCTGATCGTCGGGTTTTGACTTCTTCATGTGTGTCCTGTCCTGAGTCAGAGTCTATTATATTACACATAAGCCATTTGCATTGTACAGTTGTAGTTGTATTGATGATACGTATAAATGAATGTTTGTATTGTGACTGCATTGTGAGTCATGTAGTACTTTCAGTCTTTATCTAACCAACCCAGACTGTCATTATTCCGATAATTATCATTACTATTTGCATAAAATTGCTCTTCCCTTGTGCCAAAGGATTGGGAAAGTCATCAATTTGTGACTCATATATTTTCAAGTAGGTAAAGATGCTCTGCATTGATCACTCAGTAAATGCAGTCGCATGACATCTATTAGCAATATAGTTTAAATGTCATGTTTGTGTCTGTTAAAAAACAAATAAAATGAATTGAAAATGCATTAAAGGGCAACTGGTTTTCACTTCCCTCTTACGTTTACAGTCAGCTGTTGTCTTTCCACACTAGAGGGCAGCACTTCCTGAGAAGAGCAACACATGCATATTGTTCCATCCACTATCGTCTGACGTAACAGGTTAGGTAACGATTTAGACTGTATCTGAAGACCCAAGCTTGTTCTTCTGCTCCCTGAACATTTAATCCTCTTTTTTGACTGCACAGCAGTTGTGTGGAGTCATTTTTCACTTTTGAAGTGTCACATATTTCTATCTCAGGCTCGATAAACTCTTATCACGTTGGCTTTTGGCCACCCCCAAGTTTGTTATGAAACACAAGATCAAATTCACAGTGTTTTTTTTTTTTTTTTCTTGCTGTGGTTGTTCTGACATACTCCACTTGGCACGTAGTGCATGACTCCACTTTCTGTACCAGTTATCCGCCCTCAGGCACTGCACAACAGGAACTGCTCTCATTGGCCAAATAAGATGTGAGGTTTGCTCTGGATTTGGCCAATAGGGAGCTGTGAAACTCTGATTATGAGGACACAATGACCCAGTTCTGGGTCCATGTGTGTGGAGAGCACTCCACATATTCTCTGCTTATTCTGGTTTCTGTATTGAGAAAGGGCCTGGACTACGTGAGGTGCTTTGACAATAGTCTTTGTAGAGCAGATTCCATGTCTGGTGGGGAAAGTTGAGACAGAGTTTAGAAAATAATGACTTTTGATGTTCCGAGTCCTTCGTAATCACCTCAGTACACTGTTGCTTTCTGTCCTCTGTTTTGATGATAAAATCTGGTTTTGTATGTATAATAAAAATCATTGCTTTGTCATTAAAAAATATATTGGTAGTATTTACTCAAGTCAGTGTAATGAGTTGATTTATAATGAATGAATGAAGTGGGTATTGTTTTTTTTTTTTTCCCATCACTTGCTCATTGTTTTCTGATTTGTCATGTTTGCTGTTATTGAATGCTTTAATTTTTTTTGCAATAAGTTTTAAATGTTTCCTATGTCATGTATAGAGTATATTCCTGGTTAGGAATTCAGTATTATTTCCAGTATTCCTCTGCTTTTTACTCTTCATTCATTTATATATGTGTATGTGTGTGTGTGTGTGTGTGTGTGTGTGTGTGTGTGTGTGTGTGTGTGTGTGTGTATATATATATAATGTTACAATATAGTTTTTTATTTTTTGACATTTTGTATTTAATTAGATATTTATATAAATATTTACGTATTAAAAATTACAATTTATCTATTTTTTAACATTTTAATGTAATATTTTTGTGTATAAAATACTATTTTTTATCAGTTTCATTTAATATATATATATATATACAAACACATTTTTTAATTATATATTTATATAAATGTTTACATGTATAAAATATTACAATATATCTATTTTTTAAGAATTTTATTCCATATTTTTGTGTATATAATACTATTTTTTTTATCAGTTTCATTTTATATATATATATATATATACACACACATTTTATTTTTTCTATATTTTTTTATCAGTTTTATTTAATAAATTATATATATATATATATATATAGATAGATAGATAGATAGATAGATATACACAATATATTATTTATTTTTTTACATTTTTATTTAATACTCCATTACTCTGCCCATCGTCACGTGCAGGATTCATTTTAAATATGCTGATTTGCTGCTCAAAAACATTTTTATTATTATCAGTGTTGAAATAATAATAACAGTTGTGCTGCTTAGTATTTTTGTGTAAACCAGTACATTTTTTTCCCAAGATTTAATGAATGGATAATTCAAAAGAACAGCATTTATTTGAAATGGAAATCTTTTTTAAAAATTATAAATGTCCTCACTATGGTTTAAGATCATTTAAATGTTTTTTTTTTTTTTTTTTGCTGAATTAAAGATTTTTTATTTTTACATTACACTGATCCCAAGCTTTTGAACTGACAAAATGTACTGGTTTAATTCCCAGTCCTATTCAGTGGCAGAGCTTGTGGAAAAAAATTGGCATAATTTCCTGTCTTCCATACTTGGTGAACACGTCAGCTCCCACTAGAGGACATAGCCTTAACTTTACTCTTGAGGACAGCGATGAAATATTTTGCCTAGTGCTCCCTTGACACTGAAAAGCAACTTTTTACTATACCCTACTATTTATAGTACTTTATGTCAGTTAGTATTTTATACATTTTTACTTCTTTTCACAATAAACATGTTGAATACACATAAAAACATTATTTTTTTCAGGTATCTACTTGGAAAAAAAGACGTCACACCACTCGTTTGGTTCATAAAATGCCTTTATGAAGAAGACAACTGAAATACATGTCTTGATGCTCTATAATATGTATACACTCTACTTATATGTCTGTGCTTGAATAGATTTTATCATTTGCGTTGAGCATGTGAACTTTACAAAAAAATATATATTATACATTTTAAAACATTTAAAGTATGTATATCATATTTACACATATTTTACATATTTAAGTCACAGGGTGACTTAAGTGTGAAGGTTCATACCACGTATGTCATTTGCATTAAATGTTAAAATGATGATCATGATTTCTCTGAGTGTGGGTTTAGCAGGATCCCAGGCCGGACTGGGCATGAGAAGACGCTTGACGTGTTTCAGCTGTCGTCTTATCTCTGGAAGTGGCCTGGAGAGCCTTCTGGCCTGACTGTGACTCCTTGCACGAGGCATTTTGCACTTGTTCCCTATGTAGACGCAGTCCAAATGTAAGTGTTTTCTCTCTTTTTTTGTCTGCTTTATTAGCTTAATCTTACCAGCCATTTCAGGTAAGTGGCTCAAGGACCCTACATGGTTATCAAGCCATAAAGGCTACTGACCATTAGACACCAAAAGCGTCCCTTTAAATGTGTCATCAAGTGCTTTTAAGTGCCAAAGGCATGAGTTGGCTTTCTGGTGGGTTCTCTTGGAAAGAGTTCTAAGGTCTGTACCCGTTCTGTCTTTCAGTCAACCAGCGGTGACCCACTTTCACCAGTTTATCGCAACCTCAGGCGTCAATGCGGAAAGAGAGCAGCTTCTCCGAGTGCATGTTATTCAGCGTGCGCAGGTCAGGAAGTTTCAGCAGCAGCTTGGTGAATCGTGAGGCGTCGTTGGGGGCACTCTTGCTGACGAGAGTCCGGAGAGCCCGGATTAAACTTTCCTGGAGCATCTCCACCGAATTCACATTCTCAATGCCGGAACGATCTGTACAACAAACAACAAGAGACCAAATTCTTTAGTGGATCAAGGTACTTTTATGCTCCACAGAAGAAAGACTTGATTTGATTAGATTTGTCCCTTTGGGTGCCCAAACTCAGTCCTGGAGGGAGTTTAGCTCCAACCAAGTTTCCAGTATGCCTAGTAAGAGCTTGATTAGCTGCTTCAGATAAGTCTAATTGGGGTTGGAGCTAAACTCTGAAAACACCGGCCCTCCATGACCAAGTCTGGGCACCCTGGCCCTAAAAGTATAGCTCACCCAAAAATGAAACTCTGTCATCATTTACCAACTCTCATGTCGTTTCAAACCCATAAAACTTTGGTTGATCTTCACAAATTAAGATATTTTATGAAACCTGAGAGGTTTCTGTCCTTCCATTGAAGTTCCAGGTAACCAAAAGGTTCAAAAAGCTCATAAAATGATCATATTTCTTTAAAAGACTTAGATTTTTTTGGATCTTCTAAGTTGTGGTTACATAGACTTTAAATGGAGGAACAGAAAGCTCTCAGGTTTCTCGAAGATCAACCAAAGTCGTATGGGTAAGTCAACGATGACCGTTTTCAGTTTTGAGACTTTCCCTTTAACGCTAATGTGCAACCTACCTGCAGACACCAGCACGACTGCAGTGAAGAGTCCCAGCTCTTCAGATGAGAGCTCTAATGCGTTGAGTTTTTCGCTGAAGTCGAACATTGTTCCCAGCAGATCGCCCATGCCCATGCTTCTCAGGGCCTCCAGGCTGTAGGTGGTGCCTGAGATGAACGTTACAGTCCTCTCTTTGACGTTAAACAGAGAGGCGAAGCGCACCATGAGGACCTGCAGGAGATTTAAAAAGAAATTAGCGTCAAATTGGTGCAATTGTGGCCTTGACACAAGTCAGATGTTTAAATGAAACACCATTAACTTACCTCAAATGTTCCAGCCTTGAGCAAGGTGACTTGGTCGTTCTGAGACAGCGTGCTAAACCCTGGGATGTGTTTGGCAAACTCCACCACTTCTCTGACTGCTGGGGTGAAGCTAAGAGAGAAGTCTTCCCAAATTTCCTGTGGCGTTTTGCTGGGGTCTGAGTATGGATGCATGTTCATCGGACAAGCCTGGAAAATAGAAATCAATCAGAATCAAAAGTTCACTTCCAGGTCTTAATCACTCATAGAGTGATTTAAATATGACGGTTCTTACCAGAAGAATCTCTTTGCGTTTCTTCCATGGACAGTTCTGACCCTGGGAGCTGCCGTTCATCTCCTGACCGTGGTGGACGCCAAAGAGGTTACTGTTTGAAGGTCTCTGACCATTGTTATTGTGCTGCTGAGGTGCTTGGGAGGCTTGAAAATGGTGGCCGTTGTCTGCCGGCACCTCGAAGTTGTTGCAATGATGAGCAATGTTGTTATCATGGTGGTAGATGGTGTTGTGGCCATTGAGGTGGTACCCAGCCATGCAGCGGTTGCTGCTTCGGTTGTCCAGCTCGCCGTTGTGAGGAAGCAGCAGCGATGAATCTAACTTGTCATGGGCGTAGACGAAGGTCTCGCGGTGTGCTCTGGTTATGGCGGCGATGGTTTTGTCGACACCTGGACTGGTGCATGGTGGTGGAGAGGAAGTCAGAGATGGGGGACTCTGAGCTGGTTGCACTGATGGCGAGGCTGGGGTCGGAGGGGAAGGGGATGGTGCTACGGGCACTGCGGGGGGCTGGGGTTGCGGTCCCACCGTAAGCCCTGGGCACGGAGATGAGGAAGAGGATGAGGTGGATGGGGATGAAGAAGAAGAGCAGGGGGTGTTGGACGTGATGCTCGCCAGCTGAAATTCACTCTGAAGCTGGTTGTTCACCATGTTGTTCATGGCGTTCTGCATCTCGGCCAGCATGCGCTGCTTCTCGCGTTTCGGGATACGACCGAAACGAACAGCTAGGGGTTAACAAAGGACAGAAATTTGTCAGAAATTCATCAAATTTATGTTGTATGTCAATGTTTGGAAACGTTTCAAGCGATGTAGTATATAGTGGTACCATATCAGATATTGGGTGATTATTTGATAGATAGATATTTTTCATATTTTTCTTTTAATATTATAATAGTAATATTACTTAATATTAATATTACTTTTAAGCATAATATTTAGCCAATCTCAGTTAATATTCATTTTTTATACTGTAAAATTATTCACTTGAAACTTTTAAATAAATGTTTTTTAAAAGGTATAAATAGACAAATTGATAAATTAACTGTATTGTTTTAATAAATATTTATTTTTTAAATGAATAATTTGTATTAATTTTAATTACATTTTATTTTAATTGTATTGATTTTAATACATTTTGAAAAAAAACAACAACTGTATTTTAATTTAATTTCACATTAATTGTATCGATTTTAATACAAAATTTCAAGATAATTTGTATTAATTTTTATTTAATTTTACTTTAACTGTATCAATTTTACATTTTTTAAAGATAACTAATTTGTATTCATTTTAATTTAATTTCACTTTAATTGTTTTAATTTTATTTAGTTTTTTTTAGATAAATTGTATTAATTTAAGTTTAATTTATTTGTATCGACATTTCTACAAAAATGTTTAAAATAAATAAGTTGTATTAATTTAAACTTAATTTCACTTTAATTGTAGTAATTTTAATACAAAAAAAAATTAAATAAGTTGTATTAATTTAAATTTATTTTTACTTTAATTTTATTTTTTTTAATATTGGTATTTATTATTTATAACATTCATTCAGAATTTTAATATCAGTGCACCTCTTAAATTTTCTGTAACTGTTTTTCTATATTTCTCTAAGTTTGGCTGTATAGATATTTACCATCTCGGGACATTCCCACAGACAGACACTTTTTGAAACGGCACTGCTGGCACCGGTTCCGGTTGATCCTCATAATAGTGCAGGTTTCATTCTTCAGGCACTTTTTGTACTGGATGTTCTGCTGGATGCTGCGTCGAAAGAAACCCTACAGACAAAACAGATAATGTAAATGTTATTATTTATTAGAAAATGCTTTAATATATATAAAAAGAACACTATTTCAATGGTGCATGTACAAATCAATGCTATCGTCTTACCTTGCAGCCCTCACAGGCATGGACGCCGTAGTGAAATCCGGAAGCCACGTCGCCACACACTTTGCACAGCAGCACCATTCCGTTCAGCTCTGGAGGAAAATCAGATGTTAATAATCCTTCTCCTAGACTCTACACAGTATATTACTCAGGTAAAATATGGTTCACATCACTTACTTGTAAGTGTAGCAACTGATTTATTGGGTGAATTGCGTGCACTTCCACCATCATCACGACCTCTTGGGGATCCGCCGGAGCATGATGAGTTTCCGTCCTCTCCAGATCCCGAACTTGAGCTGCTGCTGCTGCTGGTGTACATACGTGAGGAATCATGGGATCCATTGGGGGATGGTGGGAATGAAGAACCAAAGCAGGGCTGTGTAAAGGACTGCAGGCTGCTGTTGGAATTCTCACTGTACATGGATACAGGGCTGGTGCGGTTGGGGGAGCCTCCGCACGATCCAATGTATGATATTACCCCACCTAGCGATGGAAAAAGAGAGTTGCATTTACTAAATAGTCTTTGGTGCACTGTGGAAACATACAAAGTGAAAGAGGCCCACTGAGAGGGGAAGTATTCTCAGGTATTTTTTCCTCCTCCCTAAAACGTTCCTGCGGGTACATCCTCGTTAAAATGTTCCCATAAATACTCCCCTGCACAAGGAGTTCCCTCAAAACACATTGTGCTATGGAAACAAGGAAGCTGAGGGAGCTGGAGAATCTGTTTTTATGGAAAATACTTTCTAGGAACTGTTATTGTAAACTGCGAGGGGACATTAAAAAAAAAGACTATTACAGTGACCACTCCTTTCTTCCTGAGTTTGTGTCTCAGAGGGCTTGTGGTTTATAGTTTCACTGGCACCAATATGCCATGTGAGCAAGAGCATTTGTCTCTTGTTATTTCCGTTTATAAAAAACACAACTGCATGATGTGTCAGTTGCACATGCCCAGCCATGTGCATTAATGTATGACATTTACAACTCAAATTGGATAAGACTAGTCAACTTTGCACTTGAGGAACTGCGCAGTGTGCTAGAGCTCACACCTTGGCTTTGACTCTAGCATGTATACTATTCCCCAGTGTCTGATACCTCCTCCTGCCTTTCCTAACCTTTGGTCCCCTGGAGTTAAACACAGTATCCTTCATTCTCAATTTACAGTTTCCTCCTGCACTCCTCTTGAATACGCTTGATGGAAACCAGATTTTGAGGAGATCTGTGCTTATGTTGTTCTCCTAAATGATGCAGCCATAGATAGATAGGTCTAAAAGGTTCTAATATCTTATGAGTAAATAAAGTCGAAAGGTCAACTTTAAGAATTATTTTGAGAAGTGTTTACAAGTGTAATCTTTACAGCGCTTTAAATGTCAAATGTCAGCTGGTGTAGAGGTTACATAACAACTGTACACTAGCACAAAGGGTCAAAAAGGCACTGTGTCAGGTGGAGCGACAACAGGCAAACGTGCTGTAGCTTTGACTCCCCTGTGGTTTGCCTCAAATGCTGTTGAAAAGCTTTTGTCCCGCATTAGATTTATCAGTGTGTGTCCACTAGCCTGCGGTTTTAACTTGGTGAGTTTACTCTGGAGGCTTCATGGCAACAGTGTTTGGGATTTTCTCCCTGCTTGTGTTCAAAAACGTGCTCCTGATTGTTTTTCAATCCAAACACTTTTTCCTAAACATTCTGTCAAAGGAAATACTTGTGTAAGCACAACACGGGCGCGTGTGAGCTGTTGAAGCGTATCATCGGGGAAGCACGCCTCCCCTCCACGTGCGGCACACAAGGACGGCCTTTCAACGAGACTCACACCATTAGGCACGCCTCTCAAAACACACCCGCTTTTTTAAAAAGCTTCACCATTCATTTACGCCTACACACAGTGAGTAAGACTTTTACACACTGCGTTGAAGGGATAGTTCACCCAAAATTCTAATTCTGTCATTAATTACTCACCATCATGTCATTCCAAACCTGTAAAACCTTTGTTCAACCTCATAACACAAATTAAGATATTTTTGATAAATTCCAATAGCTTTCTGATCATGCATAGACAGCAACGCAGCCGACATGTCCAAGGCCCAGAAAGATAGCAAGGACGTCGTTAAAATAGTCTATCAGTGGTTCAGCTGTAATTTTACAAAGCTACGAAAATACTTGAGTGCAAAGAAAACAAAAATATTTATTATATTTTTATATTTTATAATTATCTCAAATGGACTACTTTAATGACATCCTTACTTCCTGTCTGGGTCTTGAATGTGTCAGTTATTCTTAATAATTCTTAGTATCTTAATTTTTGTTCTGAAGATGAGCAAAGGTCTTAGGGGTTTGGAATGACATGACGGTGTAAAATTAATGACTGAATTTTAATTTTTGGGTGAACTATCCCTTTAAAAAACGATGTCAGTTTTTTGTGTACTGTGGAGTGTATGATGATGGCAACAATCATTATTCAAAAATATTTGACTTCTGAATAAACGATTAAACATTTATAATGGAACGTTCCAGGCACGTTAAGAATTCTCGGTCATTTTATCAAACAGATTCGAACGGTCGAAAACATTCGATATATAAGGATTAAACTAATTCTGAAAATATTTCAACACATTTTCCTTTCTTAGTTGTAGTTAGCCACCATAATTCGCTCATAATCAATGTGTTTCAGTGTCTATTAAAGGCAGGGACTGAAATATTTCGTGACGCTGAATTAATGTCAGAGACAGAGAAAAAAACTGTTACGTTAAACTGGATCAATTTCATGTCCCACTTTCGAAGTGAACACGGGTTAACGTGATGTCCAGCCCCGCGCCTAGCTATTCGGTCCAATCGCAGCGCGCACATGGCTCACACTGCAGCGTCACACACGGGTTCTCGCTGGGAGGGCAAACACGGTGCTAGGCGGAATTATGTAATGAGCGCCTGTGCTTACCAATGGCTGTAGGCGGAGAGCCGAGAATGAAAACAAAAAGCACATGGCTAGGCACGGCGGTCCATGTGAATCGAGAGAGGATAGACTCTCGCCTGCATCACAGGGATGTCCGTACACCTGACTTTTCAGTTATGACCTAGTTCCCCGAAATTCACGAGAACAGTGTCTTAACCCGTGATGTCCTTGCCATCGTCTTGAATTTGCATTCGATGTATATTTAGAACTTTAATCCAATTCGATATACACATTAAAAGAATGCATACTTGAACCGCCGTTTTCATTTGACACATATTAAGTACTGGGTTTTATGATGTATTTACGTAAGTGTTTAAACATGCTAAAAGACATTATATGCACATTTAAACATCCATTCGCGTTTGTTTGTTTCAGAAACATACAAAATGACGAGGTAATTCGGCGAGCCTCACAGCTAGATCTATTTACTGTCAAGTCCGGCTGGGAAATTATATCTGTGCCGTTCCACTGCACCAAGTTATGCTTATAAATGTACTTTGTGGATCCGAAGCGCAATATTCAGTAGTGCGTAATACAACAGAATTACTGACATGCAGTTTGACAGTTATGAAGCAGAGAGGCAACTAAAAAAAAGCCAGAATGATCATTTAGAAAGTCTTACCTGTGTTGTTTGTATCTACTGCTGTCGTCATGTTGAGCCCCAGTAAAGTCATGCAGGTTTATGTCAGAATCTCCAATGCAAACACCCAGAGATGAGATGCACTCTCTTTCTCCAGATACACTTACAGATCAGTTCTTCTTTACGATAAAGTCATAACTGCCGCGTAACGATCGGTATAAAATACGTGCGCATCTAGTAGATGCTAAGAAAATATGTTAAGCACTGCGCAAAGACGTCAGGGAAATGAGGTTCATTCAGTTAAAGTGTATCATACGTCAGTTCTCCTGTCCTAATCTGTGTCGCTCTGAACTGTTCTGTCAAGTCGGCCCGGTTTTGCTTTTTGCCTCGTTCCAAGGAGCGTGGATGAGATGAGCGCAGGCGCGCAGCTGCACGAGGCTAGAAATGTGTCCATGTGACCCCGAGAGCCTCGTGGCCCAGTGACACAGTTTCTCCAGAACACATTTCGGTGCGAGTTTTAAAAATCCCCGCGCACGTGGCTGCCTCGGTATTGGGAGATGTAGTCTAATGTGAGCCGTTTGAAATCGCCTGGAATAGTTTCTATGTCTGCTTCTGTGCTTGTGTCTCACGCGTGAAAAATGTTTTTCAATGAGGGGAAGTTTTTAGTGGGTGTTCAGCGCATGGGATGCAGATTTCTCAGTAAATGTGAAACTCGTCGGTACTCCTTAAACATTTAACGTGGCAGGCTCTTGGTGGAAGATCTTTCGATACACAAATACTCCCATAATGCATGGAAAAAATGTTAAAGTAAATATTACAGATGGTATATGTTGCGCTATGTCTGCCTTGGTAAATGTCTGATATGATGTTATCTGGCAGAAAGAGTGAATTCCTTGGTATTATCACCTAGTGTGTATTGATTATTCCATAGAAGAGAAAAGAATATAGGGTGAATTGAGTGATGAATTAAAAAGTTGAAAAGGACAGCATTTATTCAAAATAGAAATCTTTTCTAACAACTTAAGTCTTTGCTGTCACTTTTTATCAGCTTAACACGTCCTTGCTGAATTAAAAAAAAAAATAGTAATTTCTTTCAAAGAAAGAGAACACTTACTGACCCCAAACTTTGAATAGTATTGAATATTGTTACAAAAGTTAAGTTTAAGTAAATGTTGATAATTTTAACATTTTATTCATCAAAGAATTCTAAAAAAGTATCACAGGTTCCATAAAATATTGAGCAGCACAACTGTTTCCAACACTGATAATAAATCAGCATATTAGAATGATTAGAATGACACTGAAGACTGGAGTAATGATGCTGAAAATTCAGCTTTGCATCACAGGAATAAATTATTTTTTAAAGTATATGAAAACAGAAAAACCCTATTTTAAATTGCAATAATATTTCACAATATTACTGCTTTTTTCTGTATTTTTAATCAAATAAATGCAGCCTTGATGAGCAGAAAACACTTAATGTTGTATATAAAACATAGAATATAAAAAGTTTTCCCTGCAGTAAGATGGCCCTCTCAAAATGTGACAAAAGGCCCCCGGGGACATCTTGCACCAAAATAATTGGTTGCTTAAGAATGTTAAACATAGTGTTAAAGAGTGAGCGAGAGAGAGTAAATTGGAGGCATTATATTTAACGTAACTCTACTTAAGGATAAAACAATCTGAGAGAGAAGTATTATGGTGTAGCATGTGTGTACCTACCACATGTATAAAAACAGAACCACTCAATGGAATGTCCACATTTAGGTGTATTTGGAATTCATTGTTGTTGTTTTTTAGTATTTCTACAGCCTAAGAACAATATTGTAAAATTCAAAGATCCTCTACAAGCTAAAGTCATGTGTAAATGTGTTACAGTTTATCAGTTTATCCTCCCTATATATATATATATATATATAACCTCCTAGTGTCCTAAAAGTATATAAAGGGGAGTTATTTTGGCACTTCCTGCGCCTTTTCAGCTTTTGAAGCTATTTAAGGTTATTTTCAAAAACAGCTATTCACCCCCAAAATAAGTTTCCACTGTGTCCCAGATAAAGCGCCTCCCTTAGAGAAAAAGCTCACCAGCTTTCTGAAGAGCATTATCCTCTTTCGGGGCTCCGGCAGGCACGTGCCTGAGAACAAAACCGTGCTACTTAAAAAAAGACCATCTCGCAGCAATAAGCGGAGTCACATCCGTAACATCAATTACACTGACCATGGCACTACATGAGCCACTAGTTGCATTCACGTGAATCACTCTGGCGCCTTATTGCAGGTGTGATTAATCGGTCTCACCTGTATAACAACAATGCGTGACGCTACACGTGACAAACGGGCGGAAAACATAAACACAAGATGATTCACCGGTGTGGCGAAGAAATGCTTGCACCAAGTGTAGTCTGATGTTGTGAACTGACCACGCCTGTTGCTTCTATTTTCGGACTGTATCTTTATGACATGTTTTTAGTCTTTGTGCCGGTTGTTTAGACTATAGCGGACACGGATATAACACTGCCTCTGAATAAGCTAGATGGTAAAGTTTTTGTCACGTTTCCACGTCACGTTACCTGGACCAGACACCGAAAGATCGGGCGCGCGCACCATGTAATCGCTTGAGTGGACTCCCGCGACTCATAGCAAAGGCACGACTGCGTTTGACGCATCGCTGAGCTGTCACATGCAAAAACACTCCGTACACGTACGCACACCGTGCTCGTTCTGTGCGCTCACACACATCTCACATGGAGCGCACCGGTGTACCATAATCTAAACAGTACGGTCTGTGTTTATATTGTTAACAGACACACAGTATGTTGGTCAGTTCTAGATTTCAAAGGCAAAACTGACCTGGCAATCAGAAACCCAACTGAAATATTTTTTGTATAGCTATTTTTTGGCTAACTTCTAATTCTTGTTATGCTGCAGTGAAGAGCATGAATGAGTTAGTTAGATTTATTTTATTTATTTATTTATTTATTTTTTTTTTTTTTTAAGATTTTTTTTTTTCCTCACGGGAAGTTATTTGACGTGTTTTTTTTTTAATGTTATGTATTAGTTACATAACACCCCTTTGACACACCCTAGTAAAATATTTAAAGCCAATTGTTGACTGAGCATTGCCTCAAAACAGCGCATGTATAGATTTAGGCCTTGCAATAGGCTAGTAAATCCTGAGGTAATGTTTAAAATGTTTTAAAAGTCACTAAGTCCATCAGAGATATCATGAGCGTTGTAAATGTGAGCCTTAATGTATGTGAATGGCACACTCTATAAAAAATTCTGGGTTAAAAACAACCCAACTTGGGTTATTTGGCAAGCCAACGCTGGGTTAATATTAAACAGAACACATGCTGGGTTATTTTGATCCAGGTGGTTGGATTAAAGGTTTTTACCAAACATGCTGGTTTATTTTATTTAAGTCAACTGTTGTTTAAAAAGTATTATATTGCTGGTTTAAAATGGACTGGAACTTATAAAAACTCACACAGAATTACTAGAGGCAACAGCAATAATCAAAAGATGAACATTTGTTATTAAGCAAGAACACATGGACAAAATACAAGAAAAATTGAATTTATTTGGTTGAATACAGCATAGTTTACAATATTGCATACATTTAAACTCATTTAACAAGCATTTTAGACATAAAAATGTAACATTTTAAAAGTAGAATTTTAAATTTAATCTATTCAACCGTTCTCTGTAATTGTTATTTACCTAAATAGCGCTAATTTTCATGCCGGTGTGTCGGCGAAATCTGAGCCGGTGAAGGGCTGCTGTTTGCCGGTGTAACTGCGAACTTCAAACGGCCTCGCGTTTCACCTGTAGCTGAAAGATGCCGCGACTGACTCAAAAAACTGCCCATAAACAAACAGTACTGACATTAGAGAACATATTTTAAAGATTAAACTCAGTATAATAACGAATAAAATCAATTTATTTTATGCAAGGCAAAAGGCGTTTCCATCCTTTGAAACAAACGCTGCTCATGCAGCTGACTGACATCTCCTCCATATGTTGCGCCGGGTAAAATAATAGAATTTACAGCACAGTAAAGATGTTATAAATGAAATGAATAAATAAATATACACAAACCTTTATTTCGCTGAAGAAGTGCAGATCGACGGCGCTGAAAACCGCTCTCTCCTGTAGAGGACTCAAAAAGCCCGCGCTCTGACTGACTGTAACTCAGCAGCTGGGTTGTTTAGAGACAGGCTCAACCTAGCGGTTGTTGGGTAGGAAAAAAAAAATTGGGGACCCAAAACGTTTTTTTACGGCATCACTACGAAAACCCTCTTTTGAATCTTAGTTTTGTAGCCTGTCGGCTATTAATGTTCAAATGTCAATATGTTTTTTTTTTTTTTTTTTTTTTTTTTTTTTTTTTTTTTTTTTTGTAAGGGTGAAGTTTTGTTTTATGTGCTACTCCAGGGTACTTAAATGAATAACAACCTTCAGTGTGCAAACCACGATGCACCTTGCAGAAAAACTATTGTAGTAGCTTTGTTAATCTCTTTTATGCACATACGCTTAATTGTGACATCATTACCTGTTGTTTGTTTTAAAATGGAGATGACACATCAAACCTTACAAGTTCTTTAAATAACCTTAATAGCATAATCTCGGCTCTCCATAATTCACCACACCTTGCCAGCTATGCATATTTTTAGTAGTCTAACGATGATCAATTTACAACTTAGGCCTGATAATCAGCACTGGACTCACAGCGGCAAAGCTCTATATCTGACCTATTCAGCTGTAGTTTTATGCCTGTGTTATTTTGTCCTCTTTGTGTTGTCTGGCGCAACAGCGCCCGTGCTCGACAACGTGAGGAAGTCTTTGCATGGCCAACACTCATTAGCCTCTCATCATTGCGGTTTTCCTCCCTCTGGGAGCACCAAAGGCGGCAGGACTGCCAAGACCGTCTAAACGTGTGGGTAAAATATGCATTCCTTTAGGATGAGCAACTCGATAGTACAGGCTATAAAACGTTACATTTACAGGATTCTGACATTGTAGCACTTGGTCTTTTATTAGTACGGTCATACAGAATGCAAAGACAGCATTTTAAATCAGCCACACAGTGAGAGCAGTTTCTTGACAAAGCTGATTAATTAATATCTAAGCTTTTCTAAAAATAACAACTAACATACAGCCATGTGTAGGCTACATGAAGCACATAAAAATACATATGTGATCGTGGATCATAACACCAATCTTAAGTAGCACGGGTATATTTGTAGCAATAGCCAACAATACATTGTATGGGTCAAAATGATAAATATATGAAAACTATTTTTTTATTAGTAATATGCATTGCTAAGAACTTTATTTGGACAACTTTAAAGGTGATTTCTCAATATTTAGATTTGTTTCAGGGGTCACCAAACTTTGGTTCTGGAGGGCTGGTGTCCTGTAGAGTTTACCTCCAACTTTCCTCAACACACCTGCCTGGAAGTTTCAAGTACACCTAGTAAGACATTGATTAGCTGGTGTGTTTGATTAGGGTTGGAGCTAAACTCTACAGGGACACCAGCCCTCCAGGACCGGGTCTGGTGACCCCTTGTTTACACCCTCAGATTCCAGATGGTCAAATAGTATCTCGGTCAAATATGGTCGTATCCTAACAAACCGTACATCATTATTTATTCAGCTTTCAGATGATGTATAAATCTCAATTTCACAAAATTGACTCTTAAGACTGGTTTTTGTGGTTCAGGATCACGTAAGATTTTGTTTAACAAGTATGTTCGTTTTAACAGGGTATTTAAATGTTTAAAAAGTAAAGCAAAGTAGCGCGTTTTTTCACTTGGCGGCAAAAAGACGTTCGCGAAAGGGTTAATTCTAGGAGGTAACCATAGAAACAGTAGACTGCCAGTGCGCTTTTCTCAAAATCTGACTAAAATTTAAAAAAAAAAATGATGCCATTATCACTATTTTAGATGCGGTTTGTTATTTTTAGATAGAACGACATTACAAAATAATTCGTCTTGAGCGAGATGAATCTTCAGATCGCGCCCTGTAGATTTAATGTAGCGTACATTCCTAAAACAAATAAACAGTCACTGGAAACAAACGCTGTATACTACTATAACAAGGTTCTGTCATATTTAAAACAAAGTTTTAAAAAGCGAAGTCTAAAACTGCAGCATTATGAATCTAGGTCACTTGAGGCGCCTGCTAACCTACTGTCCGCGTGACTCCGTAAGCTTCAGCGACTGCATTGAGGCGCTCTTTCGTTCTTCTGTTCTAATTCAAAATTCTTAAATAATCTATTCATTTCAAGTTATCTGGTGGTCGAGACTCATTTTAAACCTGATGTTGTGTGTATCTGTCATATTTATGTAGCATAAACTTCCGCCATTTCCTGTTTTGTTTTGAAAATTAAAGCACATCTAAACGACTTAAGCAGTTTGATAGCAGCCACTGAACGTCTTCTAACAACAAACATGTCTCTTTATTCAAACAGCGACAGGTTATTTGCTTCTCCTTTGCGCGCCTGAGCTTTATGAAGGACACGTTCCCGCTGGATCGTTCACTCCTCAAGCAAATATAACAAACGACATTCGAAACGTCTTTAATGCATCGATGCGGCACAAGGAGACATGCTTCCCTGTTTTTCAGTTCGCTGCAGTCGCAGGGTCCCCGTGTGCCATGTGAGTCGTCCCGCACCTAGGACAGTGCCGCACGCACAGGAGCGTGATAGGGGTGTGTCGTCACTGAAAGCCCTGCTGCGGATGCGCGCTGTCACCAGGCAGGTCCACGTGCGGGGGTGCTGTTACGACTTCAGCTCTGAAGTGGAACAGTAAAGTGGGCGTCGACCCGACGCTCTATTTTCGTGGAAAGCGGGTAGTCGCGGTCATCCACTAATGTAAACATCTCAGCGGTCTGAGGGAAACAAAAACCTTGTAATTGGGTTGTTGCTCTATTTAAACGTGGATTCACACAGAGACACACGTTTTATATAGAATGCATAGGCTAGTGTATTCGCGTTTCAGACAAGATTAGACGACTTGTTGCTTACAACTCAGTACTGTTCTTATATAAATTATTTCCAAACATGTTTCTAATTTGTGGTGGACTTGTAGAACAATTTATGTTATCCATCTTTTTCTTCCTATTTTTAGCTGTACAAAACTAGCTGGTTTTGCTGCTTGATATTGCAAATTGACGTGTCTTACCATACTATTTTAATGTATTATTTTAATTATGAACACACTGTTTTGTTGCAAACAATTTTACTGCACCTATTTTTCTCCTTATTTCCCTATAGCGGCTGTGAGCCGGAAGTCTTCCGCGTTAAAGAAAAAGGTGGATTGTCAGCAAGTATTATACTCATACCTAGTCTAAGTGTTATTGCATTTCTTTACAGCTGACAGAGTCATTTGCTCAGGAGCTTCGATGTTGTCCTCTCATGTTCAGCTTGCTGTGTGGTTTGGGTATCTGATGACTGGCAAAGCATACGCTACGTGATGATAAACATGTTCTTGTTCTTCTCATTCAAGTGCCCTTTACTGTAAATGGCTTTTACACAGCTAAGATCCCAAGGGGCCTTCAGATGGCCGGACAACCCACCATTGTGATCACAGAAAAAGAGTGGAAGCGAATGGACCTGAAAGCATATGTGACCCTGGCGCACAAAACCAGTCATAAGTCACACATGTATATTTGTAGCAATAGCCAAAAAAAAAAAAAAATTTGATCTCAATTTTTCTTTTATGCCAAAAATCATTAGGATATTAAGTAAAGAATAAGTTCCATGAGAATATTTTGTACATTTCCTACACTGTAAAAAATTACAGTGAATTTAACTGTAAAAATGCTACAGTAAAAACCTGTTAAATGGATAACGGTAAAAGGTTCTCTGTGTTACTTTTTTTTTTTAATTTGATGGGTTTTTTTTTTTTTTGTTGTTGAAATAACCCTTTCTTCTTAGTTTTTTTTTCTTAGCTGTTTTGTACATTAGGGTTCTGTGTTACATCTAATGTTGTTAAATTAATGTTTATTTATTATTTTAGTTTCATGTGTGTTACCATGATGGTGTTTAGTGTTTGTGTGAATGACACTGTGCACCTTCTATATGTTAATATTTAAAAGCTGTTTGTGATGAGCTTTGGTTCATCATTTGACTTTCTCATCACCATCTGCTTTTGGTGCTTGTCAGTGTATTACAAAGGTACAAAACAGATTTCAGTACTTCAATAGGTTGGTACATTAACATTACATTAGTTAATGAAATTACGGTATTTACCTGTAAATTTAAGTGAAAACTGCAAAACATAAAATGTTGCTACCGTATTTTTTTACGGTAAAATTCCGGCAACCACAGCTGCTGTTTTTTTACTGTAAATTTTACAGAATATTTTTTACAGTGTACTGTAAACGTATCAAAACTTAATTTTTGATTAGTATTATGCATTGCTAAGAACTTTATTTAGACATCTTTAAAGGTGATTTCTCAATTTTTTTTGCACCCTCAGATTTCAGCTTTCAGATGATGTATAAATCTCAGTTTTAAAATATTCACCCTTATGACTGGTTTTGTGCTCCAGGGTCACATATGACAATTTTCAGTTTTTAGATTTCAAAAAATTCTCGTGCCGTAAACCTGTAAAAAAAAATAAAATAAAAGAGAGTGAGTGAGAGTGAGGTATGAGAAAAGAGTTTTTAAATTTATAAATCAACAAGAAATCAAATTCTGAATAGTAATGTATAAAAATCCATTAGTCATGTTTCTCTGTAGTTCACAGAGGTTGTTTATATCACATGGGCCTAAGTGAACTCCTATTGGCCTTGAACGTGCATGTTTTGCATGAGACAGCAGCATAAAATTGATCTTATCATGACAAAGTCTTATCATGATATATTATATGGCATAGCTGCTATTCCTGGAATCTCTCATCATATTAACTACCTTGTGGGAAGTTGCAAGTGAACATTATCCTACTACAAGGAAAAAGCAGATAATTCACTAACGCTGTAACTAATCTGTTCACCTTATCTTAAAAATAATGAATCATAATCTCGTTCACATGCAAAGCTCACAACAGTGCATGTGTGCATTCAGTAGAACACGCTTGTAATTCTGTGAATGAGAATAAGATGAGAATTTGGCAAAGAGTGCACCCTAGTGGAGACGAATGATGATTACAGTTATGTTTTTGTACTCAGGGTTTCAAACATCAAGTTTCCCTTTTAAAAATAAACACGATTAATAATTAAACCAGCCTGGAGTGTTTTGCTATCTGGTTTAAGATGTGAGTAATAATTACCTCTTATTAGGCTTGTATATATCCCAGCCTGACCAGTTGAAAGTACTCAAAACTCATGTAGAATCAGCTAATAGCAACTCAACGGTTTCTTTTTAAGTTAAACTTGGAATTTTAGTGCTGAACTGATTAAATACAAATTTTTAAACATGTAAACATTCATTGATGCTCTTGCAATTTCTCAAACGTATTTAAGTTTGAAAATTGACAATGCTTATAACAGTTAAAGAAAATGCAGCAGTATATGCACTGTCTTAATTTAAACCAAATTACACTGTCCAAAAATGTTTTGATACACATTTTGGCGCTCTTGAATGGCGCCTCCTAGTGGCCTGAGATACGCGTGTTGAAACCACACCTCCAATGAATGATCTGTAACATCGTGCACAGCAATGAGGAAGTGTTAGTACGGGACTGTGCTGAATTACTGCACAGCGAAGATTTACTCGAATATGTCATGCTGGGACTTAAAATAGATACTGTGACTAACATTTCTCATTTTGTAATAAAAAATCTTTAATGTTTTTGACACCTTGTAAAAGGCATGTTTTATTTCATCTTAGTAGTGCACATACTGTCAGCCACACATACTGTGTTTTCTGAATCAGGTAAGTACTAGTTTTACAGCACTAAGCATATATTTTGCTATTCTAGTTCAAATAATGAACATGTTCTGCACTCACATTCTTATTAAGTTAATACATTTCTGATCTCTCACAGGGTCGCATTCGCTATGGGTCTTTGCTACATTTCTGACTGGAGACAGTTCAGTCCCGTTCCCAGAGTTCACTGCAGTTATTATGCTGGATGATATTGTCATCGGTCACTATAACGCAGACCAGAGAAGTTTTATCCCGGCGACGGCGCAAGAATCCGTTAATGTCACGGAGCAAATTACCATATCAACAGTGTGTAAAGGCATACACTAGGGCATGAAAACCAAAGCATACTACTTAATTGATTACCTTAATTACACAAGAGGTAATTATTCTCTAATGATGATAACTCGCAGTAATAAGAGGCAAATCAGCATATTAGAATGATTTCTGAAAGATCATGTGGCACTGAAGACTGGAGTAATGATGCTGAAAATTCAGCTTTGGATCACAGGAATAAATTTATTTTATAAATATATTCAAACAGAAAATAGCTATTTTAAATTGTAAAAATATTTCACAATATTGCTGTTTTTACTGTAATTTTCTATCAAATAATTGCAGCTGTTGTGGGCATAGTAGATACTAGTAAAAAAAAAAAAAAACATTTGAATGGCAGACTGTTTTAGTGAACTGTTGTGACAGAGTCAGTAATTTAAGTTGTCAGCTAAATTTATCAGTTCTGCTTTTTAAGCACTATCTGTGTTAATGTCATAAGCATAACCAGAATTTTAAACTCCGTCCTTGCATATGTGCATCTAAAACTCTGTGTTTCTTCCCAAGGCCTTCACGTGCAACAGAGACTGGTTGGATGTGAACTTCTCCGTGATGAGCCTGGCCACATGATGACGTTGGAGGCTTTTAATGGCGAGAGCGGCTTTGAACGACGCTATACTGTTCAAGGAGACCAGCAGACTCACTGGAAATGGCCTGTCATAAAGAGTAGGGCACAGCTGGAGTACGACGCGTGGCTCTATGCCCACTTTTACCGGCCTTTGTGCATTAGCCAGCTTAGGAAATATCTAACGAAGGAGAAGAAGCATGTGATGGCAAGAGGTCAGTTGATGTAAACTCCAAAAAATGCACTGTTTAGTTTGGAAAACATTAATGATGTGTTTCCCGCTTACTCTTTTGACAGTAAAGCCCAGAGTGAGAGTGATTAAACGCTATTGGACGGAGGCGGGTGTAGTTCAGATGACCTGTCTGGCAACTGGTTTTTACCCACGTCACATTAATCTGACCCTGCTTCAAGATGGCCAGCCAGTTGATAAGGAGAGGGTCACAGGAGGTGAACTGCTGCCCAATCCTGATGGAACCTATCAGATGAGGAAGAGTGTGGAGCTCAGTGCTGAAGAACAAAGAGAAAGACACACCTACACATGTACTGTGACTCACCTTAGCCTGGATAACAAGCTTGACATCAATATAGGTACCTCGGATTGAAAGGGCTAGCTTATTTATACTATATGTGTGACCCTGGACCACAAAACCAGCCATAAGTAGCACGGGTATATTTGTAGCGATAGCCAACAATATGGGTCAAAATTATCGATTTTTCTTTTATGCCAAAAATCATTAGGATATTAGGTAAAGGTCACGATCCATGAAGATATTTTGTAAATTTCCTACCGTAAAAATATGAAAACGTAATTTTTGGTTAGTAATATGCATTGCTAAGAACTTCATTTGGACAACTTCAAAGGTGATTTTCTCGGTATTTAGATTTTGTTGCACCCTCAGATTCCAGATTTTCAAATAGTTTGTATCTCTGATCAAAATATGGCCCTATCCTAACAAACCAATGGAAAGCTTATTTATTCAGCTTTTAGATAAAATAAATCTCAATTTCAATTTCACTTGTTTTGTGTGGTCCAGGGTCACAAACATACATATATGTATATAGTGTGTATCAATATATAATTTTTTTTCTTTTTCCAGAACCTGGTCCTGATCCTGTAATTGTAGTTCCCTCTGTACTTCTGCTGCTGTGTGTTTTTGGACTTTTGGCTGCCTTTATAATATGGAGGAGGAGAATTTCACAGCCTGAGCAGGTACACATGCACACATACACTCACACTGTTTAACCAATACATCAGATTCAAGCTGTAAGGCATAAGCTCTGGTGGCCAGGCTGTATAACTGTATTTCTGTCTTCATATTGCAGATCATCTACGTACCTGCTACAGGTTTGTCCTGTAATGTGCTCATATATATTTATACATACGTTATTAAGAGAGTTAAAGGAATAGTTCATTCAAAAATTAAAATTGTGTCATTAATTACACTAATTAAACATATTAAAATATTTGAGAAATCTGAGAGCTTTCTGACTCTGCATAGACAGCAACACAACTGACACGTTTAAGTTCAAGGCCCAGAAAAATAGTAAGGACATTGTTAAAATAGTCCATGTCAGTGGTTCAACTGTAATTGTATGAAGCTATGAGAATACTTTGTGCACAACAAAAACAAAACTAAAGGGTTTATTCAATTTCTTCTCTTCTGTGTGAGTTTTCAATGCACGTTCGGAAGAGTACCATGATACATGCATTCTGACGCAGAATCCGGATGTGCTGCGCCTTGTTTACAAGCAGAAGATGATGCATGCTGTACATGCAAGCCTTACTTATTTAAACCAGAATATACAGGTGATGAACTAAGAGACTCGATGTCAGCAGCATCACACAAGTATGTCGTGGTACTCTTGTGAAGGTGTGTTGAAAAAGGAAGAGAAAAAATTGTTTTTGAGTAAAGTTGTTGTGTTTTATTCGCACATAAAAAGTATTCTCGTGGCTTCATAACATTACAGTTGAATCGCTGATGTCACATGCACTATTTCAAAAATGTCCTTACTACCTTTCTTGGTTGTTGCATAAAGCTTTCATCAAAAATATCTTAATTTGTGTTCTGAAGATGAAGGTCTTATGGGTTTGGAACAACATGAGGGTGAGTAATTAATGACTTTTCATTTTTGGCTGAACTATCCCTTTAAATGCCTTTATTAATGTGGGTTTATTTTATTAATATTTTTTCCCCCCTTAGCAGCTGATGACCAAACAACAGAACAGCAAATGTGACATCTTAAGAGGAACCAGATGATCTGTTCACATTTACAGACTGGACACATTTTGTATTTATAAACTGACTGAACTGATGACTGGAACTGAAAGGTTAATCAGTATTTAGATAAACATCGAAATATCTGTTAACATCCTGAGAAATTAAGTGTGTCTATATATATATATATATATATATACATGACATGAGGATGTTTTAATGAATTAAATTTTTTTTTCTTGTTTTGAGAAAAAAATGACAGATTTATCACTGATTCTGTCTGTTAGAATATTGAATGTTCCAGTATTTTTACAATATTTGTAAGTTTAACAAAAGTATTTTTTGAGTGTAAATATTAAGTACTGCATGTATCTAACACTTTTGTGACCTGCACCACAAAACCAGTCATAAATAGCACAGGTATATTTGTAGCAATAGCCAAAAAATACATTGTATGGGTCAAAATTATCGATTTTCTTTATTTTATGCAAAAAAATATAGGATATTAAGTAAAGATATTTTATAAATTTCCTACCGTAAATATATCAAAACTTAATTTTTGATTAGTAATATGCATTAATAAGAGCTTCATTTGTACAACAGGCGATTTTCTAAATTTTTTTTTTTTTTTTTTGCACCATCAGATTCCGTATTTTCAACTAGTCGTATCTCGGGCCAAATATTGTCTTAACCCAACAAACCATACATCAATGGAAAGCTTATTTATTCATGTATAAAAATAGTTTTGTGGTCCAGGGTCACATTTCTTTTAATGCCAAGTTTGTTTGCACACCTAACAGTGTATGTTAGTATGGCAGTTTGCCAGAATGCATTGCCAGCAAATCAGCCACCAGCACTCCTCAGTATTTATTTAATCAGGTCCTGTATATTTATGTAGCCTAACTGTTAAAACCTTTAATATTGAGCTAATAAACAAGCATTTGTTATATTCGTCTGCGACTTCTTCACAAGTTCTCGGTTCATGATTTTACTCATATTTTTGTATATGAGTAACAGTGCTTGCATGTTAACTTCAGTGCGTCTCTGCATGATGTCATCATGCAAACCTGAAGACCAGCGAGCCCGCCACGAAATGTTGTTCCGCAAGCGGCCAATCAGAATCCGAACGCACCGCGCATGCGCCGTGTGCGCAGATTCAAACAAAATCGGAAAGTGGGCTAAAGGAAGGCGATAGGTGAGTTCGGGCGGGGGTCAGGGAAATTTAAATAATATGTCGATGCAAATTAATGAAGAACAAGTTCGTCGGTAGTTGCGATATGCCTCATTCAGCATTTAAATAAGCAGCATGATTGCATGGCTTAAAATGGCGTCATCGTCCCTCAAGAGCAGACGAAGGGAACTGCTAAAAATGATTGTCATTGTTTTTGCTGTATATCTAAAATGGTGGACGCTGCCTGCCCACACGACAACTCTGGAGTTTCACTGTATATTATAAAACTCCCAGCTGCATGCATATAAGCTGTGATCGGACGTCCTTTCTGAAACAGTAAACAACGCATGCAATGCATCTATAGGTACCAATGCACACTCAACAGATGGGAAGGGTGCTGAAGGTTAGCTTAGTGTAGCCATAGACATAATTTTGGAAATCTACTCATACAGTGTTTCTATAATTAAAACGTTAGAGCTTTAAAGTCTCAGAACACAGTTAAAGCAACATATCAGCCCTATATCAGTCAGTGTATGCCTACCTTTTAATTTTGCTTTTAAACTAGTTTGTCTTGTCAAATAAGATTTTGTGCCTTGTCAGATCTCACAATAAATCCAAGATTTTGTTCTCTTCCCCCAGAATGGCTATAGAAAAGGGGCCTCAAGGACACACATTCAGCCTGTCCCAAATCCTCCTCATATATAGAGGTGGATGTTGGTAAAACATCTCCAACTGGAGTAAGTCGCAATGACTATGCGATCCACTGTGTTCACGAGTGGAGGACACAGACTGGACGCGAGCCTCAGCAAGAAGCCAGCAGGAGCCCACGAACCCCTGGCCGGCCTGAAGAAGGAAAGCCGCGACTTCGCCACCCATGTGCTGAGCACGATCCACAACAGTGTAAATCAAAAGTATCACCTGCACAGCAAAGCAAATATCAGCCGTCAGAACGCGTTGAGCTGCCCTGACCAATCTCCAACAGGGAACCTCGGGCAGGAGGAGAACTGGGAGACGCTGGGGGCCTTGACACTCCCGTCAACCAAGCAGATGGGGGCCGAAGGTTCCCCGGTTAAGAGCAAATCACTGTTTTGTCAGGCCAATCACAACCACGTGGGGAAGATGGATCCCATGGTATCAAATGGCAGCAATCAGCGGAGAGACGGAGGGCAAGTGGGGGCGGTCGTGGGGGTCCCCTCGCCGGAGAACAGTCCCGATGGGAAGCGGCGGAATGTGAGGAAAGGCTCCGGCCTCGTGGATACGCAAACCAGCTGCATCCGACAGATCCTGTTGCTGCAACTGGAACTGATTGAACAGCAGCAGAAGCAACTGCACAACAAGAGCAAAGAGATTGATGACCTCAAAGCTGAAAAAGAGATGGTACACTAGCAGTTTTGCACTTTTTTCTTCTTTTGTGAAATAAAAGGTTAAACTATTATAACGGCGCATTCATAGTTTCCCACTTGTTATTTTGTAACACTTGTTTTTTGTTTCACTTATTCACCTGAACCCAGTGTTTAATACACAGCCTAACACAGGTGTGTGTTTGTAGCTAATGGCACGTATTGAACGCATGGAGCGTCGGCTGCAGATGGTGAAAAAAGAGGGTACCGAATCCCGTCCTTCTCGTCGTAAGGAGCCTGATGCCGAGACTGCTTCCACAGATGACGTCCAGCAATCTGAGGGGCGAGTTCAAACCCCAAAGCAAACGTACTTTGGAAGAGGAGGAAAAAACCTGAAAAGGTATGAACATGAACAAGGTGTTTAAAATGCCTGAAGTACTTTAATTTGACTTTTTGAAATTTAAGGCCTGGAAAGCCTTTGAAAATGGTAATATTCCCGAAGAGGTACTTGAAAAGTGCTTGAATTATTGAAAGGCAATGTATCTAAATAAGCACTTTTTCACTTATTTCAGTTAATGTCAGAAAACAGTCGAGCTAAGCAAGACGTAGTACTGACAGTGTTGTATAAACATGGCTGAAGATGCAAAAAAGAGGAACAGATGAACCAAATCAATTATGTCATTTACACTGGAACTGCTCTGATTGATTCCAACTCATGACTTTGATCATTAATTTCAAGCGATTCACTAGCATAAGCCAGATTTCGAATTTTTGAATTTCAGCATCGCTTGTTACGATTATAAAAAGCACATAGTGATGGGTAAAAATGGAGCTTTTCTTGAAACTCTGAATCAGTTATACCATTGCTTCGCAAAATGATTCACTGTTTCAAAGCACTCCAATTGGATCATGAATCGTTCGTTTCAGATCGGGACTTCAAATCGTGTATCGCAAATCATTTGATTTAAATTTGAGCTTCGCGTATCATTAATCATTTGTTTCAGATCGGAATGGGTTTGTGAATCAGTTTGCAAATTGAATGATTCAAATCAAATGATTTGCGATGCACGATTTGAAGTCCTGTTCTAATCAAATGATTTGAGATCCGCGCTCTGATGGTTCACTAATCAATATCCAGGTCAGGACTTCAGAGCGTAGAATGCAAATAATATGATTTCGATCGGAACTTTGGAGTGGGTTCGCAAATCTTTTGCTTTAGATCGGATCGGAATTTCGGAGTGTGGGCCTTGACTAATTTGATTTAGGTTGGAATTTCGGAGCAGGTTTGCGAAACTTTTGCTTTAGATCAGATTGGAACTTCGACAAAAGAATCACAAACTCGCTCCAAAGTTCCGATCTAAATCAAATGATTTCTATCATTCTATCATGATTCCTATTATTGAGACTCATTTGATTTAGATCGGAACTTTGGAGCGGGTTCACAAATCATTTGTTTCACATTAGGATTTCGCAGCGATTTTGTGAATTTTTTTTTTTTCAAATTTTTTTTTCTTCAACAGTAGAAAACATCAAACTATTAAGGCAGTACAGTTGTAAAAACTGATCTATGATTGAAGTCCTTGAAAATCAAAAGTAGTGCTTGAAAACTCCTTGAATTTCATTTTACAGTATCTGTATGAAAGATTTACAAGGATAGTTTACCCAAAAAGTCATCATTTACCTGGCCCTCAATTCGATTCAAACCAGTATGGTTGACTAGAAGATATTTTGACGAATATTGGCTTCCATTGTATGGACGAAAGAAATCGTTTTGGCGTTTTTTGGCCATTATTAAGATTCCCATTATTATCAATAATGAGACATGAAGTGAAGTGGAAGAGGGGATGGGGAAAGGTCCGCAAGCCAGAACTCGACCTTGGGATGCCCAAAGCACAACTCTGCTATATCTCTGCACGTTGCCTAGTTTTTCTTTTAAACTTTTACATGAGGAAGTGTAAATGACAGAATTTTCATTTTTGGTTGCTTCATCCTCATTATTTCAAACTAATGTGCTGTATCTGAAATTTTGAGAATTGATAAAACTAATTATGTTCTGTTCTTTCACCCCCATAAAGGAGGTTTCTTTTCCAGGACTCCCGGATGAGTAGGTCACGACGTGGGCAGCCTAGGTCACCACCATCGCCACCACCACAGGAAGACCCAGCTCAGAAGGAGGAACCCCAGGAAGAGACAGAGCCCGAATTGCAGTCTCAGTCGGAGGAACTGCCCTACCTGACTACCACAGAGATGTACCTCTGTCGCTGGCATCAGCCGCCTCCGTCACCGTGGCGAGACCCTTCACCTGTGCATGAGGACACAGTTGCAGGTTGGGAGAAATTGATGTAATTTCTCTGTTAATGATTTTGATCATATTAATTCTAAAGAAAACTGAAGATCATTAAATCTATGACTGTTCACCATATGTAGTTCCTTCCTGGCGGGAGAGCATCTTAGAGCCTTTGGGGCAGAAAGAGGCATCGGACATCCCTGAGGTTAGTGTATTTTCTGTGAACCAAGATGCTGCTTCAGCACATATATATTTATTTAATTAAAGGATTAGTTCACTCCTAAAAAGAAACATTCCAGGATTTTTCTCCATACAGTGGACTTTAATGGGGATCAACGGGTTGAAGGTCCAAATTACAGTTTCAAAGCAGCTTCAAAGGGCTCAGCCGAGGAATAAGGGTCTTTTCTAGCAAAGCGTTCAGCCATTTTCTAAAAAAAAATACTAATTTATACACTTTTTAACCACAGATGCTTGTCTTGCACTAGCTCTGCGATGCACGTCTACGACTTCATTACATTACATTACATTACATAATCACATTGGAAAGGTCATGCTTGGTTAATTCTTTGCCTGTGTGCTCCGGTTCAAAAAAGTAGGGTAGGGTGAAAAACTCCATCTCATTTTCTCCTCCAACTTCAAAATAATCCCACATCATTGTTTTACTTTTTTTTTTTTTTTTTGAAAGTGGCATTTAACTTTCTTTTTTTTTTTACTTTGATTATGTAATGCGTAAAGAGCTAGTGCAAGATGAGCATTTGTGGTTAAAAAGTACATACATTTACTTACACTCTACATATATATATATATATATATATTTTTTTTTTTTTTTAGAAAATGAGCAATTGGTTGAAGCTGAAATGTGGACCTTCAACCTGTTGAAGTCCACTATATGGAGAAAAATCCTGGAAAGTTTTCTTCAAAAACCTTAATTGCTTTTTGACTAAAGAAAGACATGAACATCTTGGATGACATAGGGGTGAGTAAATAATGTGGAAATTTTGGAGTAAACTAATCTTTTAAATTACAGCCTTTTGCAACTTTCACTAAGCCATATCACAATTTTGATTGTATTTCAATTAAAAGTTCAGCCTTAATGATGCATCTAAATGCTCATCCTTTCTTCTGCGCAGTGTCTAGAAGACAATGTCTTTCTGAAGAGGCATTCAAAACTTGAGCTGGATGAAAAGAGGAGGAAGAGGTGATGTTTGTGTTTGTGTTTTTGTTCTTCTATATAGCATCCGATAGATGGGAGCATTTATACAATCTATCGCTTAATCTCATTTCTCTTTTTCAGGTGGGATATCCAGCGTATTCGTGAGCAGAGGATGTTTCAGCGTCTACAGCAAAGAATGAACAGGAGGAAGGTCATTCAGGAGAGCGAACCAGAGCTGCTCTCCTTCTATCCAGACTCTGAAGATGGTATGTCAGCAGATGGCCTTTTTCCTGTGAGCCTTAAAAGTAATTGGTCTGCTCTTTTAACATGTTTGTTTGTGTGTTTGTCCTCAGTGGAGTCCATTATGGTGACACCCTTCCTGCCAGTGGTGGCTTTTGGACGACCTCTTCCCAATCTGAAACAGCAGTAAGTTCAATGGATATTTTTGCACATTCCTAACAATGTAAATTTTGAAAATTTGATTTAATACGCATTTATTTATTTCAACAGAAACTTTGACCTGCCTTGGCTGGATGAGCGTAGTCGTTGTCGAGCGGAGGTGACCAAGAAACGGACACCTCATCGGACATGTCGCAAATGAACAAGCTTCTTCGTTCGCACCGTCCTGCGTGCTGAAACAATATCTTACCCTCGTGGTCTCATCTCTCATACACACCTATATTGCACTTTGGATCTTCAGAAGCAGATTGAAGGGTGATTTGTGGATCTCCCTAAAATCCAAGCTGTATACATGAGAAACTGTTTTGCTCTGTAATGTCTGAGAAAGAAGCTCTCCCAACCGCACACCCATGATCACAGTGCAGATTGTAACACTTCAGTGTTCACATTTGTGTCATACTTTGCAGGTTAGCTTGAGCAGTATGGACCAAAGCTTCCAAAGCTTCTACCATAACACTTTAAGAGCTGCCGTAAAATATCAAAACTGCGTTTTTTGGTGTGTGAGTTCTTTCAGTCACATAAAGGGAAAAATGATGAAAACCGGCTACAGAAGCATTTGTTGTAACATAAGGAAATGTGTAAGATACTTGTAACTAAAGAAATTATTTCAAATATTAAAACAAGTCATATTATGGATATACTGTGTGTTTATGTCTTTTAATGAATAATTGCTTTGAATGCCGAAGAATTCTACTTGACTTACAGTTGAGAATCTTGCAGAATCTTCAAAATGTTGATTATTTTACCAAAATAAGAGGGATCATACAAAATGCGTGCCATTTAGTACTGACCTGAATAAGATATTTCACATAAAAATGTTTAAATGTAGTCCATCAGAGAAAATAATAGTTGAATTTGTAAAAATAACCTCGTTCAAAAGTTTACATACGCTTGATTCGTAATATTGTGTTGTTACCTGAATAATCCACAGCTGTTTTTTTTTTTTTTGTTTAGTAATAGTTGTTCATGAGTCTCTTGTTTATCCTGAACAGATAAACTGTCTGCTGTTCTTCAGAAAAAAAAATCCTTCAGGTCCCACAAATTTGGTTTTTCAGCATTTTTGTGTATTTGAACTCTTTCCAGCAATGACTGTATGATTTTGAGATCCATTTTTTCACACTGAGGACAACTGAGAGACTCGTATGCAACCATTCTGATGCTTCAGAAAGAAACAATGCATTAAAACATTTTGAATTTGAGGATCAGGGTAAATTTAACTTATGTTGTCTTCTGAGAAACATGTAAGTACCTTCTGTAGCTTCTGAAAGGCAGTACTAAATGAAAAAGTTATATTTAGGCAAAATAAGAAAAACATCTTAAATCTGTTCAAAACGATGCTCTTAATGCATCGTCTTTCCTTCTGAAGCATCAGTGAGTGTTTAAATCTTCTGTAATAGTTGCATATGAGTCCCTCAATTGTTCTCAGTGTGTAAAGATGGATCTCAAAGTCATACAGTCATTGTTGGAAAGAGTTCAAATACACATAAATGCTGAAAATACAAATTTGTGGGACCTGATGAGCTTGTGGGATTTTTTTTTTCTGAAGAAAAGCAGGCAGTTTAACTGTTCAGGACAAACAAGGGACTCATGAACAACTATCACTAAACAAAAAAGCGCAGCTGTGGATCATTCTGGTAACAACACAGTTATAAGAGTCAAGCGTATGTAAACTTTTGAACAGAGTCGTTTTTTTTAATTGAACTATTATTTTCTCTTGTTGACTATATGTAAACGTCTTTTAATAACGTTTGACTTTAACTGTATGTTTGGCTAGGAAAAATATATATTGGAATAGGGTTTAACCAGGAAACAGGAGTGAGATTAGGAGAGGGGTGAGAAGGGTCCTCTTTTCAATCGTGTAGAATAAAATGTTTTCACAAATTAATACGCTCAGCTGCAATGTCTTGGTTCAAAATGCTGCATCAATTTAAAAGTATTTGATGCAAACAAATTGCATGACTGTAGTTTTAAGAGTATTAGCCTATATTATGTGGGAGAAAAAAAAGTCCTATAAATGTCTAAAAAACATGGTACCATTATGTTACATATAAAAAGCATAATACTTTTTGTTGGTGGTTTTATGGTCCTACATTTAAAAAATTGGTAAATATAGCATAGTGCAAATTGGTACCCATATTTGTGTACTGTGGTGCTCCATTGTACTTCAAAGAACACAATGGCACCTGTTAAAACACAAGGTAGTACCACTGTATTTTGTTGCTAGTGTTTTTGTGTACCTACCTCAAAAAATAATGAAAATACAATAGTACTGAAAGTTTACTACCCCTAGTTTACTACTACTGTCCTGATTACTACTACTATACTACTACTACATGTCAGCATCTCAAATTAATGTTAAAAAAAAGTACAATTTCAAATGATGGGAAGGTTACTTTGGAAATGTATTAGATTACAGATTACAATTTACCCTATTTAAAATGCAATAAGTAGTGCAACTATTGCAATTGCTTTATTAAAATAACTGATTACATTTGATTACTTTTTGATTACTTTTATCAATTTCTAATGAATGTTTTCAACTATTATTCATTTTTAAACATTAAAGCAGGCAGAGTTAACCTTACAGTAGTACTCAACACTGATTACTGACTCCTTCATCAACTGAATTACGATAATAAAAAATTTAATTTGAAAAAACAGTCACCACAAAATCAGACTGACCTCTTTTTACTTTGAGGTTGTTCTGAAGTTAAATACTGATTTAAAATCACATACACTACCAGTCAAAAGTTTTTGAACACTAAGATTTTTAATGTTTTTTTTAAAGAAGTCTCTTCTGCTCACCAAGCCTGCATTTATTTGATCCAATTTACAGCAAAAACTAACATTTTTGAAATATTTTTACTATTTAAAATAACTTTTCTATTTGAATATATTTTAAAATGTAATTTATTCCTGTGATTTGAAAACTGATTTTTTATCATCATTACTCCAGTCACATGATCCTTCAGAGATGATTCTAATATTCTGATTTGCTGCTCAAAAAACATTTATTATTATTATGTTGAAAACAGCAAGGTATAATTGTTTCAGGTTTCTTTGATGAATAGAAAGTTCAGAAGAATTGCATTTATCTGAAATAAAAATCTTTTGTAACATTATAAATGTCTTTATCATCACTTTTGATCAATTTAAAGCATCTTGCTAAATAAAAAGTATTAATCTCTCTCTCTCTATATATATATTAAAACCATTAAAGATATTTTGACTGGTAGTGTAGTTCATTAGCTATGACACTGTTTTTTTTAAAAACAAATCTTTGCATAGCTATGACAGGAATCACTGACATCTAAAATGCCTTGGAAAAAATGTCTAGAAGTATGTACATGAACCTAAATAGAAAATAAAACAGTTATCAAATAAGCATGTGTCACATTTTATGTAACCCCCTTTTTAATCGTTAACATTTTCTTAAGAACCTAATTTTATTACACATTTTTTTCTCAGTAACTGTAACAGATTACAGTTACATTTATTTTGTAATTAAATTACATAACCCTGTTACATGTAACTAGTTACTCCTCAACAGTGTTGGGGAAAGTTACTTTTAAAAGTAATGCATTACAATTTTGCGTTACTCCCTAAAAAAGTAACTAATTACATTACTTAGTTACTTTCAATGGAAAGTAATGCGTTACGCTAACTTTGAGTTACTTTTTAAATCTGGGCGGGGCTTGCTTCTTTGTTTTTAATATAAAACAATTCTAATGTAAAAGCCCTTTTACACCAAAAATGAAATGTATTCACCTCAGGCTGAAAGAAAAGTACATTTATGCAGGAGAATATCACTCTTCATCTATTTAAAAAAAAAAAGAAGCACAAATTTTAGTTTATCTAAAGTAATTTTTGCTTATTACTATGGCTGATTTGCATCATCGAAGGTCAGCAGCAAAGACATTAGTTAATAAAATGGGATTAAATAAAGGATATTTGATTTATTTAACATATTTAATTATTGCAGGGTTGCGTCATATTATGAGTTTGCATTTCACTGTTTTTACTCATTTTGAGGAATACTGAATCTGTTTTTGTGAGTGAGATGAATTAATGCATGTTCACATTTAGTCTAGAATACAGTAACAACATGTTTACTCCCAATTTCCCGACAGGAGACTTGTCAATCAATAAATGGGGAAAAAAGTAACTGGCGTTACTTATTTGAAAAAGTAACTCGGAAATTCAAAAGTAATGCGTTACTTTACTGGTTACTCGCGTTACTTGTAATGCGTTACCCCCAACACTGCTCCTCAACACTGACAATTACAATATTCGTGTAGTGTGGTACTCCAAGGTACTCAAAATAATTTGTTAGTAATACCATGTTACGTTACTATTATCACGTACTTACCTTTAAAAGCTGAATGAATGGAAACAATGAATAACAAAGAATGGAAAACAGTAATGTAACATGGTTTTACACTTTTAGTCAGCTCTGCTTTGTGTTTGCTGTTATTTCACCCCGTGGGACGACAGAAACGAAACCGCACAGATGAATGAATTTCTCTTACGTCACTGAGCTACCCACTCCTGCGCGCCTGCTCTGACGCAGCAGCGAACAAGAGGATATGACGAACACACGAGCCCCCACAATTCCCCGCGCAGATCCGCTTTCCCTTCCTTGAGAGTTAAGATGGCGGACCGGCGGCGACGGAGACGGCGCGCCTCTCAGGACAGTGAGGAGGAGGACGAGTCCGCCTCGGGCTCCGAGAGCGGGAGATCCTTCTCGGCCAGCCGGAAGACTCGCGGAAGAGATCCCGAGCCGGTCGAATCGCCAGCGGAGCGCGTCGCCGCCAAAAGCGACGCTGAGTCGGAGTGTGTGAGTGTGTGGCTATAAATCTGCTTTTATAATCAGGGCCGATCTCAGTGTCTGTGCGTGTGTTAGTATCTCACACAGTCTAAACATCGAGTAGGTGTCATTTAAATACGGGCTGAGATGTGATAAATGTGTAGACGTTTCAAGTGATGTGCGTTTTTTGTCTGTAGCTCTTGAGGTGAATGTTTAAGTATGTAACAGGCGCCTAGTCCTAGTTATTTCATATTGATATAAAATTCCGGACGTGTCTGTGGGTCTTTATTAGTGTAAATGTAGCCTTGACCTCATTTGACCTCAAAATGTTTTGCTTTTCATCACCTAACTTAGCGGTTCTCCATCATGGTCCTGGAGGTTCCCCTGCCCTGCACATTTTGGATGTCTCCTCTATCCTACACCCATGATCCATCCCATCAGCTCAGTAGACTTCCTAAACAGCCAGACTAAACTGAATCGGGTGTGTCAGATATTAATGAGACCCCCAAAATGTCTAAAACATTGGTGGACCTCCAGAAACAGGGTTGAGAAACGTTCAAACTTGCATGAAGGTGAATTAGCGTAACGACGAGTATGTCTGGTTGGTGCAAAGATGTTTTATAAGGCATTTAGGGTGTTGCTAAGTAAACTGGGTGACATTTAAGGCTCCTAGATGTTTGATATCTGATCTGATGTTATTCTGACAATGCAGTTCGGCAATGGGAAGATCTGCTGACCGAGATGAGGAAGTTCGGTGTTATTTTAATGCGCCATTTGTTATGTTTGTGCGACCGTTAATTCTTAGATTGAACATGTAGATGAATTTTTAAACCGGGCTTGTTTTAATAAATGTGCTTGTTTATGGATATTTGATTCTCATCTTTTTCTGTTTAGGAAAGTGAAGATGGTGTTGGAGAAGGTGAGTGTGTGTTTTCACTTTTGTCATGAGCTATTTTAGTGCAGATGCATGATTGAATGTGTTTGAGTTCAAACTGCAGATGATTGCTAAAAGGTTAAATGTGACCCTGGACCACAAAACCAGTCATAAGGGTCAATTTCTTTGAAATTGGGAGCTTTGAAATTAAGCTTTTAATTGATGTATGGTTTGCTAGGATAGGACAATATTTGGCTGAGATACAGAAAATTGAAAATCTGGACTCAAAAATCAAAATATTGAGAAAATCAACTAAAATGTTGTTCAAATTAAGTTTTTTAGCTGTGCATATTGCTAATCAAAAGTTAAGTTTTGATATATTTATGGTAGGAGATCTATGAAATATCTTCATGGAACACGATCTTTACGTAATATCCTAATGATTTTTGGCATAAAAGAAAAATTGATCATTTTGACCCATGCAATGTATTTTTGGCTATTGCTGAAAATATAGCCGTGTGACTTAAGATCATGGTCCAGGGTCACAAATGGTTATGAACGGTCACTTTTGGTAACCGGTTCTATACTCATTTGCTATTTGCTCTCAGAAATGTGAGCAGTCATGCTAAAATGGCTGATTTCTTTTCTTCAGCAGTCTTATCAGACTATGACAGTGCTGATCTGGAGGAGAATGGATCGCACACGGAGGTAAGTCTCTATGGCAACGCTTTTTATGGGGTTGGTTGGGAAATCAATCAGTTTTGTAAAAGACAATGCTGTGATAAATCCGTACAGATCCTGACTGGGCTGTCAGTCTGCTTGCTGCTGTGTAGAGAGGACAGAACGTCTCCATTGCAGCTGAACTGTGTTTTGCTCAGTCACTGTAAGAGTGCTACCCTTTCCTTATTGAGATTTAGTGGATGTGAGAGTGTGTCCATGGTTTATAGTCATTTAAAATCTAAAGCTCGATATAGACCTGCCTAAGTAATGATTTCAAAAGAACAAAATGAACTGAGACTCAGCTGGGGAGTTTTTTGTATGATGGTTTATGCTGAAATTGTGTCAAGAAGAATATTTTTTGCTCATCTCTCGTGGCGTTATGAGTACTGCCAATGCCGAGCCCCATGCTGTTATTGCATCTGTAGTCCTCGTCTAATTTTAGTAGACGTATGACGCACTATCTGCACTTTTTTTTTCTGCTCTTCCTGCTTCTGCAAGTAGCGTTTTGATGAATGCAGGATCATATGGTAATTTAGGCATATTAAGGAACGCTGGGGTTCATTGCTTGTGAGGTCATGGCACCTGCGGGGTGGAATTGAATGAGGTTGTTGTAGTTCTCAGCTCATCGAGTTTAGTCTGGGGTGTCTTGGCTGCTGATGTTCCACTTTGTTTGGTGTCCTAGCAACCCTTTCAACACCATCCTTACACTTTAGACCTACGTAAAGCTGGCTTTAATTCACTGCAGACAAGCACAGTCTCCTCGCAGTTTCAAAATGCTGTTTAAACAGGAACAACCAGGAAACGCTTATTTTATATTCTTTTAAGTTAGAAATGCATTTGTTTTGTAATGCCATATATACTTCTGTCTTGCTGTGCTGATAATAATATGCAATTAATGAAAATAGTGAAATGAGACCAATGTTTATAATTAACAATGTGTATCAATTTTAATTTATTTAAATTCTTGGGAAAAAATACTGTCCTTGCCTTTTGTTAATGTAGTTAAATCAATTGACGCCAGTCTTTCTCATGATTTATCCACCTTATTTTTGCCGTAAGTTTGTAAATTTCATGGGTCTGGCTTCCGGTCTCGTCCTTGTCCAGCTATTTTTTTTTAGCTGTGCAAAACAGCTTGTTTTGCTGCTTGATATTGCAAATTGGTGTTTCCTATGATATTTATTTATTTTATTTTTTTTAATGTATTATCTTAATTATGAACACACTGGTTTGTAGTGTAAACAGTTACCGTTTACTACATGTTGTTGTTGTTCTTGTCATTTCCCTATAGCGGCTAATGAACTGAAAGTCTGACCCATAGGCATACTTTCGTGTTGAAGAATAAGGTGGATATTTTGCTACCATATTTTACTGTTATATACTATTATAGCATTTATGATGTTATTAAACTTGTTATATTTTGAATTGGCTTTTGTTTTGATCTATTTAGTATATTGATTTTGTGCTTTTTGTCACTTTTGTTTAATTGCAAAGTTCACTTTTTCATGTTGTTTGAACATTAATGTGTGTTGGCAGTGTATGTACACATCTACCATGCAGTGGCTTTTAATTAGTCTGTAAAAATTATTTCCCCTTTTTCAAATCGAGCCATTCTCAGATGCCTGTCTGTGTGACGTCACGCTGATAGAGGCCTCTCCAATCATAGTTGATTGACATGAGTGTCTTACCTCAGACCCGCCTTAAATCAGCTGTAACAGTCCAACCTCCATTGTTTCGATGCCGGAGCAGGGATGTAAGTTAGACAAGAATTGTAGTTGTTTTACACTACCATTGAGAATTTTTAACCCAAGTGTATTATAGACTTTTCATTAAGACCCTAAAGAATCATATCAACTTGTGGAAAATGGGCATTCGATGACCCCTTTAATAATTTTTTTATGATGATGGGAGAAAGCTTGTTTTTGTTTATTGTGATTCAGATGCAATTACACATAAGCGCTGAGTAGTATTAATTACCTGTGTTTAGGAGTAATTAAGTGTAAGGTTAGTTGCTTGTAGTTAGGAGTGGGCAGTATACTGGTAGACACGATTAACTGGTAGACATTTGTCAACTGGTAGAGATTTTGGACTATTGCGGTTACACACTATGCTGCGTGGTCATGAAAACTTAGCGCTTACATTTATTTTGAAGTATTGTGGTTTAAATATGTGATTTTAAGCCGTTTTTTTTCACTGCAGTCAGCAGTGAAAGAACTCATTTCACTATATGCGTGCACTGTTTAAAAGACTGTTTCTGAGCACTGTCTGCAGTGTTGCCAGATTGGATTCGACTTCCAGCCCAAAAACCCACCCACTCCAGTAAAAAAAAAAAATAAAAAACACCCAAAACTGTCAAAATAATGTGACAATGTTACTACCATGTCAATCCAGGGTTGATAAAGACCATTTTAACTCAAAATAAAACAAAATTATGACGACAAAATAATATAGATGCATTTCCCAGGTAAATGGATTAAATCAGGGCAAATACATTAAAGAATTACCAAATATGACTGAAATAGCCTGTGCAAGCAGACACTGTTCAGCAAACAAGAAATCAGCCGATACCCTTGAAAAAGCACATGCATCAGTTTCAGTGTCAACAGTCAGAATAAGCCCATTTAAATGGAAACGGTGCCCAATATAAACTAAAGCAAGAATCCTGGCAGCTCTTAAAGTGACAGCAGTCTAATATTCCTGCTGTCTGTCATTCATGTTAATCAAACAACAAAAGAGAGAAACTCTCTCACTGCTCTTGACTAAATCACTTTTGATACTGTAATAAGGTGAACTATGTATTTAATTTATGCAGTGAAGTGTTTAACCATTCGATCACTTTATACAATGCATGTAGCATTTCTTATGTATTTGTTCTGCTATATATTTTTGTCCTACTGCTTGCAACTAGTTTTTTATTCTTGTTCCATCGCTGACTGTTTACTTGTCTTCAGTGAGTTTGTTTTTTATTATCATTATTGCTATTGTTATTATTATTTATGATAGTATTGAATTTTTTTGTGATATTGTCGCTGGTACAATTGGTATCAAATTTGGTATCAAACATTTTGATATTATAAAGACCTTACTTAAAGCGAGAGAGAAATTGAGAGAGTGTGTGTTACGATTTAATGAAATTACTCATATTTTGATAACATTTTGGTCATATCACCCACATGCAAAGTTATGTTCCTTTGTGTTTCTAAAAAAAAGTTAAAAAAAAAAATACTTTATAGGAATAAAGTTTGACGTGATTAGTTTTGGTTTTTTGCATTCTCTGAAAATTTGTTGGTATTTGGCACTGCTTGTTTCAGGGAGGAGAGGATGAGGAGGAGGGAGAGCATTTCAGTGATGAAGAGGCCTCACGTCCTGCCGCAGAACCGAAGCCTGCTGCAGACGCCCCGACACAAGAGCTTGGTGAAGAGGAGGAGAGAGATGAAGGTGGCAAAGAAGTTAAAGCTGATGAGAAGGGGAATCTAGCTGGGGAGCGGCAGAGTGGGGACGGACAGGTATAGAGGAACAGAACATTATTTTTTTTGTTTTGTTTTGTTTTTTTTCCCCCAAACCCTCCCCAACTCAATTTCTGGCAGGTTAGTGTGGGAGTGACGTTTAAATACTTTGTTTTGGTGAAAACTCTTTGCTTGAGTTAAAACAATCCCAAATAATTAAAACAGTCCTTTGACAGATTTAAAGCATTTGGCCACAATGGCACATTCTGGACTAAGACGATGCTAAATCACTCTGCCTGTTGTGTTTTAATTGTAAATCCTTTTTTGGCCAAAACTGAAGTTGAGATCTCTAAATGTTTACAGGAAAGCACTGAGGACCCTGAGAATAAATCAGGCAGCAAAGGCCAGAAGCTGGATGATGATGAGGACAGGAAGAATCCAGCCTACATCCCCCGAAAAGGCCTTTTCTTCGAGCATGATGTGAGAGGTCAGGCTACAGAGGAGGAGAGGTGAGAGACATGAGTGTTTTCATTCAGGCAGAGCTCCCTTTCCAGCTATCAAATCAATGTAATTGGTTGAGGTGTTAGTTTCAAGTGTTGAATCTGGCACGAAGCCGTGTGGTCCATAATTTTGTTTTCCTGTCTCCCCCCCCCTTTTCTATTTGTCCATCTGTTGGCAGACCTAAAGGCAGGCACAGGAAGTTGTGGAAAGACGAGGGCCGATGGGAACACGACAAGTTCCGCGAAGAGGAGCAGGCGCCAAAATCACGCGAAGAGCTAATTGCTTACTATGGTTATGACATCCGCAATGGCACAGGTCCGAGTGACGGACGATCGTACCGCTCCCGAAAACCCAGGTGAGGCCTGTGTTTGTTACTTTGCACTCTGGTATTGAGTGCTATTGGTAAAATATAACTTTAGTTGTAATTATAGTTTTAGGGTATGTGTATGTACTAGTGATGGACTGACAAATAATGCAGGTTGATTTATCAGCCTTTTACCTTTTTCCTGGACGCAGAAGTCTTGTCCGTCTCATAACAGAAAGATGCTTTACAATTCCGGTCTCTGGTGTTTCTAGTGAAATTAACGCACATCTTAACCCAATGCACAATTTTATATTTAGTTATATTTATTTAAAAAGTGTTTAAGTTCTTTTAACCCCATTTTAACATGGATTTCTATGAAGCACGGAACATAAGAGCATCCAAACAGAAGTTAGAGTACATCATGGTGGCGCTCACTGGTTACTCAGGAAAAATATATTTAGCCATTTTAAAAATGTGTTTTTGAAATGTTACGTCAGGTTTTTCATTTTTTGCTAAATAATAAACCATTTAAGTCATTAAATGAAATTTGATTGATTATAATAATGTTTACTATTATTATAATTGGAAGTTTTACAATTTATATTCATTTGTATATACTCTACCATTAAAAAAAATTGAGGTTAGTGGGATTTTTTTTTTTTTTTTTTTTTTTAACTTTTATTAATGCATTTATTTTTATTTATGTGGTGAGTGACAAAGACATTTTAACTTTTTTTTTTTTTTTTTTTTTTTTTTTTTTTTTTTCAATACTAAAAAAAATTACTGTTTCCACAAAATTAAGGAGCACAACTGCTTTCAACATTAATAACAACAATAAATATTTCTTGAGCAGCAATTCAGCATATTATAATGATTTTTGAAGGATCATGTGGCACTGAAGACTGGAGTAATGACGGGAATAAATTATTTTAAAATAGAAAAGTTTCTTTAAATTGTAGTTTCACAATATTGCTCTTTCTAAAGTGTTTTTGATCAAATCAAGTATATTAGTGAGGATAAAAGACTTTCATAAACACACGTTTTTAACTTAAACAATTTAACAACAATTTCTTAAGTTTAACCAAAATTAGTTTTATTTTTATCAGATTTAGTGTTTTCCGATAATTTTCTGGATTCCATTCGATTGGTTTTATTAATTTCTCTACATTAATTTTATAAAAAATTGTGTGCTTTAGTATGCGTTTCCTAAACAAAACTATGCGTCTGCACTATTCATTTACACAGAGACACACAGAACATGAATGATTTATATTTCAATAGTATTTTGCGACAGACACTGGTCCATATCACGCGTTGATTTAAGTGTACTGGCCTACTTTTGATTTATTCCGAAGTTTGGCTTATTCCGTGACATTCCGCATTATACAGTAAATTCCATTTTCTTGACTGAATTCTGTGATTCTGTCTGCGTTTTCCTCATCACGAAAATCATAGGGTCCCATTATTACTCATACTTTCTAGATTTTTATTATTTTTTTTCAAAGGCCAGATATGTAATGAGCAGAGGTTGCGATAACCGAAAATTGTCCGTCATTGACGGAATTCTTTTTATCAGTGACGGAAAAATCTGAAGGCTGTCCGTCACTTCGACGGATTACACTGAGAGTGATCTATTGTACAGTTGTAGCTGTAATTCCCACTCCTGTCCAGTTGGTGGCAAGTGCGCTCCAGTGTGGCAGCAGAGCAGGGAATCCAGAACAAAAACGAAACTCTCACGAATCCTTTGGTGTGTGTTTAATGTGGCAGTTTATTGGATGGGAGGTGCACTATGCACAGTTTTATTTATCAGCTGAAAACAGCATAGACCAAAAGATTGTATGGGATTTAAGAATCTATATTGGTTCATAAAAATGAGAATCTATTAAAATTGAGAGAATTTAGTGCCCTCTGGTGTCTGGTGTAGAACAGATTTCTCTTTGAAATAAATGTATAAGCCTATATCGTGCTATAGGTTTATTATTAAAAATAAAATGTGAATAAAAATAAAAGCATTTGAATGTGTTATTATAATTAAAATATGAAAATTAATATGATGGATAATAGTAGATTATGTCGGAATGACAGACAATGTTAAAGTCTAACGCAACCTTTGGTAATGTGCAACTCACTAATCTATCCATGTTTCTTTGCAGACATGCTGGTTCGCCCAGTCGGGAGCCTAGGCGCCATCGTGATGGTGAAAAATCAGTGCGTACAACATGGCAGGGGCCTTCACCTGGCCACCGCAATCCCCCTCAGTCTGTTACCCTACAGTCAGGCCCACCACCTGGTCCCCCTGCAGCACCCAAACCCTCCGGCCGACTCTCAAATCAGCCTCCCCAGCGCAGCTTCCAAAGCAGTCGAGCCCCAACGGCCCCCCACAGGACAGAAGGGCAGAGACACTCGAAGCCCAGTCTAGACGGCCCGCCACCTCGAGGAATGCGGCCACAGCCTGTAGAGGGTGAGAGAGGACCGCGGCTCAGGGGTCGTGGTTTGCATGCTGTTCACGCTGACCGTAGCCCGGCCCTGGTGGTGGAGGACATCCGCAGTGAGGAAGAAGAGGAGGAGGGTGAGATTCCATTAGCGACAACTACATATACCGCTCACCACTACAAGACGGAGAGAGAGCGGGTTCCGTCACCACGGAAACAAGAGTCGGGCCCAGCGATGGAAGGGGGTAGTGCAGCTGGTCAGGTGCGAGAATCGTCTCCTCCTCAAGAGAGGCCGGTGGAAAAGAAATCGTACTCGCTTGCACGGAGGGCGACGCGAACGCGGCCGTCTGATCTCGGTAAGCAGGCGTCGTTAGATGAGTCTTCGCCCACGGTCCAGCAAACCCCGGCGGCAGCAAAGAGCGAGTCTTGGCAAGAGCAGAGTGATACGGGCACACAAGGTGGACTGACAGGGCTTGACCAGGACCTGGCCCGACTCAGCCTGGCGGGGCAGAACTGGGCGCAAAGCCCACCCTCCTACCTTCAAGCTGAGATGAGAGGTAATACTTAATCTTTGTGTGATTAGTTTGTTTTACAAAATTTTTTTTGGTAAGTTTGTTTATATTTCCTGCATTTTTGTCCCCAACAGGCATCCGTAGCTCAATGCACATGGCAGGAGGCCCTCCACAGTATGGAAACATGGAGGATATGGTGAGTCACCCCAAAATGAAAATTCTGCCATTAATTACTCAACCTCAAGTTGTTCCACACCTGTAAGATCTTCGTTCATCTTCAGAACACAAATTAAGATATTTTTGAAATCTGAGAACTTTCTGCATAGACAGCAAGGGTCCTAGCAGAAGGGATGAGAAGAATTGTTGAATTCTTCTCATTATTTTTGTTTTCTTTGCACGCAAAAAGTATTCATGTAACTTCATAAAATTAAGGTTGAACCACTGATGTCACATGGACTATTTTAACAATGTTTTTACTGCCTTTCTGGGCCTTGAATGTTTCGGTTGTGTTGCTGACAAGCTCTCAGATTTCATCAAAAATATCTTAATTTGTTTTCTGAAGATGAATGAAGGTCTTATGAGTTTGGAATGACATGAGGGTGAGTAATTAATGACAGTTCATCCAAAAATGAAAATTCTATCCCTTTAATTACCTATATAGATCAGAAAATTCCCAAATACTGAATGATAAAAATCTGTTTTCTATGTTATTATTCATGTACATGTAAAAAAAAAAAATGTATTTAATTTTCTGAAATGTGCTGTGATTTACATTCCAAAGCGACTTCTATAATGCAGTTAACTTTAAATATATGATTTTTGCAGAGATGTTATTTGAGTTTGTGTATAGCACATTTCCCCACACGTGGGTAGTTTCAGTTTATTATTATTATTATTATTATTTATTTATTTTTTTTATGTTTTGATCTAAATACTGTTTAATTTAAAGGATTTAATTTGTGGTGTGAGGTGTAATAAAATTAATGTTTGTAGTGTTTATAATATTTGTAAATGGTTGTTTTGTTTTTTGTTTTGTTTTTGTTTTTGTTTTTTAAAGTTATTTATTTCTGAATATAGTAAAATGTGACTTACACACAACACATATTTTTTTCCCCCTCAATTTATTTTTAATTTCATTTTCTTGATATACAATGTTTATTTCCTAATTTAATCAATTTCTCTGCTGACTCATGCAGGATTTAGGGCCCTATTCTGCATTTTGTTTTTTTTTCTATTATTTTTTTATTTCTCTTTTTTAATGGTTAAAATAAAAAAAAAGTAATCAAAAAAGCGTTTAATTGAAATCATGAAATGTTCACACTTTTTAAGTTGCTGTGAAGACCTTTACATTTTTGGTTTGTATATATAATGAGAGTTCTAGAGATTGAGGTGTTCATGTACTCATTGAGGTGGCAAAGGCTAAAAACCGCGAGCATCACGCACACTTTAGTATGTGTCTAGTAAATGAAACTGTGCGTCTGTGCCATTCATTCACACAGAGACACAGAACCAGAGGTTGTGTTAACCGAAAATTGTCCGTCATTGACGGAAAAATCTGAAGGCCGTCCATCACTTTGACAGATTACACTGCGAGTGATCTATTGTAACCAATCTAATTGTAGCTGTAATTCCCACCCCTGTCCAGTTGGTGCTCTGCTCCAGTGTAGCAGCAGAGCACTGGATCCAGAACAAAAATGAAACCGTTACAAATGTTTTGCTATGCGTTCTATCACGCCACATTAAAGAGCGCCAAAACGGTATTTATTGCTTAAATTTCTTAATGAAATGGACAGAATTTGAAATCTGAGACTTTGTTTTATATCAAAAGTAACACAAAGCTTAGCCTTTTGCGATTTATTGTATGGGAGGCGCACTATGTACTGTTCATTCATCAACTGAAAACAGCATAGACCAAAAGATCAGTTGGGATTTACGAAATGATATTGGTTCAAATTAATGAGGATATATTAAAATCGCTGTAACTCTTGGATGTGGTTTTGAACATGAAAAGTTACTCGGTCTCAACTGTTCATCTGTTCTCTTCAAAATAAATGCACAAGCAAAAAATGTGGTGTTATAATTAAAATATGAAAATTAAAATGACTGGTAATAATAGATTGACGACATTTTTAAAATGACGGACAGTGTTAAGGTCGAACGCAACCAAAATTTTTTGCTTTTTGAATTTCCATTGCACTCAGATCTTTAAAGTATTTTTGTTAAAGGTCAGTTTGGCAACTGTGTCTGAATTTGCTGATCAAAGTTGTAAGCTACAAACTTGTTTTTATCTTTGATTTCTTGTTATCAGGGTGTTGGTGGTGGCCGGGCTAAGCGATATTCATCACAGCGCCAGAGGCCAGTTCCTGAGCCTGCACCCATGCACATAGGAGTCATGGAGGGCCATTATTATGAACCCAGTAAGTGCAGTTCTGCTTGTGGCCTATAGAGGGCAGTGTTAAGTTAAATGGGTCATGTGAATGTGTCCTGAAATCACCTACTGAGTAGTTAAACTTATAGTTTGTCTATTTGAGAACTCCAGCGCTGTTTGTTTGTTGTTGTTTTTTTTTTTGTTGTTGTTGTTTTTTTTTGTGACCAAGCATCCAAGATAATAACTTGCATTTCCACATGCAGTGTCATTCCAGGGACCAATCTATACACATGGGGACAGCCCAGCAGCCCTGCCTCCTCAAGGCATGCTTGTTCAGCCTGAGATGCACCTGCCACACCCTACCCACCCCGGACACCCAGGTGAGAGCTGTTAACATCTGAAGACTGGTCTGTCAGATTTTTCTCTATTAAAATAGTGTTATGTTTAAAAAGGACTGGTGGTGCAAGAGAGAAAAAATGTACAAACTTTTAGTAATCAGTTTTCTTACAACTTTAATCACTTCAAATGTTAAATATTTTCCTCTGCTTTTGTTTCAGGCTTGCACCCGCACCAGTCGGGAGGGCCCATGCCCAATCCGGCTCTTTACGCAGCCCCACCCGTTTCGCTGTCACCTGGGCAACCGCCTCCTCAGCAGCTGCTACCCCCACCCTTCTACCCCCCTCCAGGTGTCATGACCTTTGGCAACACCAACTACCCGTACCCTGCCGGAGCTACGCTACCTCCAATGTACCCCAACCCCCAGGTGAGCCTCTTAAGTGTTAGCGTTTTCTGTATTGGGGATGGGCGATAAGGCCTTAAAAATTTATCACGATAATTTCTGGTATTATTATGATAACGATATCAATGACAATTCAGGGAATCCTGTTTCTTTAGAGAAAAGTATTATCTTTCCTCTTTTTACCCAAAATAGATATAACCCAGTACACATGTACAATGTAATGACTGTTTAATGTATACTGGAAGCCAGAGGGCGCCCTTGTGCGGAAACTTCACATGTGCTTTATAGCAGAAGGTTATTGCTGTAGCTGAATAAAACACAAGAGAAACTTTAACCGAGGAAACTTGACAATAAACATACGATTGCTACATTATATGGTTTGTATGTGTTCTTCAAGCAATCTTGGGTATTGGGTATTTAGAATAAAGTATAGTTATAATGCAATGCTAATCGACATAGCTTTTATAATACTGTGAAATAGTATGATTTCTGCCTCTTTCTGTGATATGAAACCACGTCTGATCGCAAAAAGGTTATTTCAAACACTCGACTATGTTATGAAGTTAATTTGGAGAAAAAAGCGTGTCAGTAAATTATATCTTTGCTGGACAACGGGTTTGTAAACGCATGAAAAACTGTATCGTACACGTGCTACTGCAGACTCTTACCGTTATTATCGCGGGAAGACTATTTCTTATAGTGGGAAAAATTTTACCGGTATATTGGTAACGATAAGATATCGCCCATCCCTAATCTGTATCCTGTGACACACTCCAGTAGCACACTAGTGAGTGTCAGAGGGTTTTTGTGCATCTCTTAATGCTTGACTTCCTTCTCTGCGTCTCTCTTCAGGCACAGTCACAAGTCTACGGTGGTGTGACGTACTACGACACGGTACAGCAGCAAGCTCAGCCCAAACGCTCCCCTCCCCGACGCTCCTCTCATCCCGTTACAGTCAGACCTCCCCCTCCTGAGGTAACAGCATATTACACATTACATCATTCATTACATTCAGCCAGGGTGTTTTAAAGGGGTCATGAACTGCCATTTTTATTATTTTGTACAGTTCTCTGAGGTCCACTTATTTTATCAAGATTTTTACCTCAAAAAAACACTGTAATTTAGAAGTAATAGGTTATTTTCTGTCCTGTTTTGATCCCTCTCATGCAGACGCACTCTTTGAATAGTCGTGGCAGATTGTAAACTCAGAAGTAAACACCCACTGCTGTGATTGGCTAACAGTTGTGTATGTTTGACAGCCTACATCCTTCGTAGATGAACACTGCTTGAATTTAGGTTAAAAATGCATAAATACTCGGTACTATCAAACAATCTGTAATAACAGACAACGCAATAGTGACCATGTAATAATAAAAACAGTTACTCACACTTACTCTGTGTGATGCGACATTACAGTCGGATCCTATGTAGTCGGCACAGCATCATCTTTTAGTTTCAGTCTTTCTGAAAATCCTGTGTCTAATTGTGCCTTGTTTGTAATTGAATCTGCAGTAAAATGAAGTGAACAAAGGACCAAGTTCATACTAATGTTGGGATCAGAAGGAAGGCAAAGAAAGACTGTTTTTCCACAGCTTGGCACTGCACAGCATCTCGTTGTATTTGGAGCCATCTTTATCATTTGGTTTCTGAGTAGACCTGGGTTCGCCTCTCGTTATTTACACTACGTGCACGAATCGGGGTGCGGGGCCAAACAGGCAGAGATGTAGAAGCAGAAGTTGATCTTCTGCAGAGGCGGTGCTTATCCGCACTATTACGTCATAAAGTGTCACATTCCTCAACCTGTTGTTTTGGCAGACTGGCTTCAATATTAGCCGTTTTTAGACTAACAAGAAAGTTTTGTTCTAAAATTTGCAGGATGTTTTTATAGCACAATGACCTCTTATATGTCAAAAGATCAGGGGGATGCTGATTTCTCAGTTCATGACCCCTTTAAAAATTGTAGATATGGAATATCAGTACCAGATTGGTTGCCTGCTGATATTAGTGTTTGTTTAATATTGGATATTTAATTGATCCTTCGCCAACAGCTTGACTGACAGGTGATCTGACCAATCATAACGTTGAATCTGCCATTCTGTCCGACAAACAAATCAAACAGGAAAGTAGATTAACTTCGGTGGACTTAAACATGAAACATTGTGTGTATTGACATCTTTCTGCAGTTTAAATAAAATGCGCCGTTCATTCATGTTTTTTTCGTGCTTTAAGTAAAGAAGAAAAGACGATGTGTTCACGTTTTGATTGATCTAATAAGGCAATACACTGATCTGTCACGACACATTAGAGCCGTAAAACGGTATTGTTTGAATTTCTTAAAATTCTAAATTTCACAGGGTTTTGCAAAGTCAGTTGTGTTTATTTTCTCTTTAATTTTCCATTGTAGTGATGCAATCCCTTGAATGTAACCTTATAATAAAACACTAGTAATCTTTATCAAATCTCTAAGTAAATATGTATTTTCATACTGTGCATTTTAATTTTGTGATGTTTAAATTCACTTGTAGCATTTAAAATAAAAACAGCTTTTTTATTTTATGAAAAATAGTATTGATTTTAATTAGTATGCACATCAATTACAACAGTAAATAATAATGAGAAAGAGGTAAAAATAAATGATAACAATGATAATTAAAAAAAAAAAATTGCATTTACACACAGTCACCACCAAGTAACAGTAAAAGTGAGTAGTTTTTCTTAAATAAGATGAGGGGGGAAAAGAACAGCAAGGGCCGAATGCTCAAAGTTACACTACCAGTCAAAAGTTTTTGAACAGTAAGATTTTTCTTTCCTTACTCCAGTCACATGAGAAATCGTTCAGAAATCTTTCTAATATGCTCAAAAAACATTATTGTTGACAACGGTAGAATTTTTTTTCAGGTTTCTTTGAGTAGAAAGTTCAGAAGAACAGCATTTATCTGAAATATAAATCTTTCGTAACATTATAAATATATTTTATCACTTTTGATCAATTTAAAGCATCCTTGCTAAATAAAAGTATTAAGGTCTATAATTTCTTTCCAGAGGAAAAAAAAAAAGATACTGCCTTCAAGCTTTTGAATGGAATAGTGCATGTTACAAAAGCTTTTTATTTCAGCTAAATGCGCAACTTTGGATATTTCTGTTCATCAAAGAATCCTGAAAAAATGTACTCAACTGTTTTTAAATATTGATTTTAAAGCAGTTTAGCATATTAGAATGATTTCTGAAGGATCATGTGACACTGAAGACTGGAGTAATGATGCTAAAAAAATTAAGCTTTGATCACAGGAGTAAATTACATTTTAAAATATATTCAAATAGAAATCGATTATTTTAAATAGTAAAAATATTCCACAATTTTACTGTTTTTGCTAATCTTTGGATCAAATAAATGCAGGCTTGGTGAGCAGAAGGGTCGACTTTATAAAAAAAAAAAACTGCTAGTGTACATGTAGAAGAAATGATCCATTTGTTATTACCGTTTAAAAGTGTGTTACAAGATATTTATTAACAGCTCATTTGCGATTTGACCTTTTCCCCCATCTGTCAGGACCAGAGCAGAAAGCCCGCTGAGGAGATTCGCTCCTAGCTGCCAGAGGACGAGGAGGCCGCGTGTCAGGACCAGCAGCACCCCCTTTGTATAAATTGAATTCACCATTTAGGTTTTAACTTTCACTTTTCATTTTGTTTACTGTTCGTGTATTCGTCACGCCTTGCTTAGGTTCACTGTCTTCATCCAAGGTTCTTTTTGCAGGTTATTCCTCTCTGTTGTATTTCCATTCATAACCAGCAAAGTGTTTTACCGTTATCCGCTGTTCGGCTAGAAATTAAATAAGCAGCCTTAAACAGCGAGATGTTGTTTTTGCTTTTCACTAAGCAACTCTGATGTCTCTACTAACGGACGAGAATTGAAATTTACTTGAGGCTGCTGGACTTTTGAATTGAGTTTGTTTTTAACCACCTTTCACTCAAATGTTTTTATTGAAAAGGAGAAAAGACAAACTTGAGTATGTGAAAAGATAGGCCTGCAATTTTTAATTCTGGACTAACGGTCTTCGGTTTCAAAGGTTATGTGCTCGGAATTGAGCAATGAAGCCAGCACGTGGCTGTTATACACGGTAATGACCTTCAGATGCACAAATTAGGACCTTTTTGGGTCTTGTAAGACCCTTTTCGCATGTTTTCTTTTCCGTTTAAAAGCGCTGTACCATTCTGACTGCTTCACCTGCCGCGATGGTGCTAGTCCCGTTTCAGACTGGGGCTGAAACCCTCAAACCTTTTCCTCCGTCTGTCCCGCTGTCCCTTGTATCTTTTGAAATCGTACTGTTGAATTCAATACTGTAATTCTATGGAAGCGAACCGTTAACCTTGCCAGATACTGACCTACTTGACAGTGTAACTCGCTTGATTAGCTTTCTATTGTAAGTGTACATATTAAAGTATATTGAAGCCGGTGGTTTAACGAATAATACTAAGAACTAGTCATTTATGAAATGCTGTCGATATGAACAAAGTCAGCAGGGAAACCTAGCTTAGGCCTCTCTTTGATTTTGAATTTAATTTCTAAAAATTAATTTGCAGTTATTCAATGTTTTTCTTTCTTTTTTTTTTTTTTTTAATAGTTCTGGTTGCAATTGTTTTTTTTCTTTCAGGCACACTGTACAGGCATGCATGGTTTTATAGATATATTTCATTGTGGAAGCAATTCTAGATGGCAACTTTGGCTGTGAGCTGTTATTCTTTGCCCCACTGTGGGAGTGCTATGGATGCATCTTTTTCAATCGTTCCCTTTATGATTGTTTCAGAGAAGAAAAAGAAACCTAACAGTATAACTGAGATGTTGTCGTTCCCAGCGTTGTTTAGACATGGCTCATAAAGACTATTAGAAGATGTTGTATTACTTTCTATGCCTTAAAGAGTTAATTGGATTGACATATCTGTTTCTGTTTGATTAGACCTGACAACACTGTGAGGGCTTGTATGTTTCATAGTTGTTTGAATAATATTAAAAGTGTTTCATTTTTGCGATTTTTATTTTGTGGAGCAACGTCAGGAGATGAAATTAAACAAGAACTGAATATAACATTTGACTTGTCCTGTTACTTTATACACTCTCACACACACACAGTTTTTATTTAATAGTATTCATTGATTGTAGGTTGTAATATGAATGCTTTTTTCCCCTCTGTTATTACTTTTAGTTAAACCTTAAACATAAATTATAACACTGTTAGGATGTCATCTTTAGCAAATCTTATATTAATCTTTAATACCTTATATTGGTGTTGTGATGTTTGTATTTTGCTTGCAGCACATCAAAATTATTTGTTTTAAATAGTAAATGTTTTAGATGTAGATTTTGGTTTGATTTTGTTTTAAACCAAAAAAAGACAACGGTTTTTCATGTTGGGCTTATATTTGTTCATAACAATTATTAATATACCTAGATGAAATCTTCAGCAAATCTTAATATTAATATAAGCATTTCAAAATAATTGATTATAAAATCAGTTATTTATAAATGGTGAAATTACATTTTTAGACTTCTAATCACTAGTCATTTATTGCTTACTGTCCATAACAAATATCAATATATTTATATTGCTGTTTATTTATTTAGAAGTTGTGTTATTAGAGTATTAGGAGTTTTAGAAGGTATTGTTTCATTTGTTCTACTAAAGATTCATTTAATTCAGTGTGTTACTTGTTTCTTGAAATTTACTAGGTTGTGTGTTTTTTGTTTTGTTTTGTTTTATTTTGTTTTTTAGGCCCTGTTCCTTCATGGGCTTTGTCTCACATTATGTGAAATTACAACTTTTTATTTTATTTTATTGTTCTGTTGTTTGACATTTTAATGTACAATTACAATAATGTCTTTTTTTTTTTTTTTGGCCCTGTTCCTTCATGGGCTTTGTCTGTTGTTTCAAATTGTAATGTAAAATTACTATTTTATTTTATTTTATTTTATTTTTGGCCCTGTTCCTTTATGGGCTTTGTCTGTTGTTTAACATTTTAATGTACAATTACAACCATTTATATTTTATTTTTTGTTTTGATTCTTTTTTATTTATTTAATTAATTAATTTATTTTTGTTTTTTTTGTTGTGTTTTTGGCCCTGTTCCTTCATGGGTCTTGTCTGTTGTTTAACATTTTCATGTACAATTACAACCCATTTTATTTTATTTTTTTATTTTTTTTTTTTTTTTTTTTTTTTTTTTTAAGGCCCTGTTCCTTCATGGGCTTTGTCATTTGTTTACAATTTTAATGTACAATTACAACTTTAATTGCTGATTGTTTTATTTTAATTATTTTGGGTCCTGCAGAACACTGATTGCTGATATAAAATAAAATAATCAGCAATTAGTGTTGTATTGTGTAGTAAGTCAAAGCCCATGAAGGAACGGGACCTAAAATAAAATAAGCAATCAGTGTTGTAATTTTTTATTTTATTATCATTATTATTATTTCATTTTATATTGTATTTTATTTTAGGCCCTGTCCCTTCATGGGCTTTGGCTTTTGTTTAAAATTCTAATGTACAATTACAACACTAATTGCTGCTTTTATTTTATTTTTTATTTTAATTCATGTTTAGTTTTGTTTTAGTGCATTTTGTGCCCTGTTCCTTAATGGGCTTTTGTCTTTTTGTTCATCTCCCATCTGGTAAATGTCTCCATTTTGCGTTCATTTTTCAAAGAGATGAAATACGAGCAATATTAGTCGTGGTAAAAAACCATTCCAGTTTGTAAACACCGAGAACGGTCGACCCTGCGTTCGTCTGCGTTGCCGCCTGTGGTTGTGTGCTAAACTCTGACTTTGCCAAAAGCGAAGCGTCGCCTTCTGCCGCATCCAACCCTGCCAAGAGGGAGTGACTGATGCGGCGGAACGCACCGCTGCTGCCGCTTCAACTCTTTATAGCAGCGCGCCTCCAAATTACACTGCAGTCGGTACGAGAGCCATAGCCAGCCGAGCTGCAGCCGTAATTTTGGGATCCTTTGACTTTATTGGACATTTTGCTTTAGATTTATAGACGTTAACGAGGCATTGCCGCATTTGCAACTGTCATTTAGAGAAATAAAAAATACAACTTTTGTTCCAGAGGCCGTGCATGAAGTGCATGCAAATTCAGACATTTTAAATTGCTAATGTTAACCACTAAACATGCATAGCCGGTTTTAAAATGTACGAGGTAGACTTAATTACAGATTGTTTCAGCAGTAAAATGTAAAATCTAACCAAGAGCCTTTTTTTTCGTGGCAGAAAATTAGGTCAGGTTTAACTGTCACTGTCAGTGCTTCAGAATGTCCACTTGGGGGAACTAATGTCTTTATTCTTTACTGCTGCACTGTCACACTTCTCTTACAGGAACTTCACACTAAAACTTTGATCTCAGCAGCCTTCATACTAAACAATAAATATTGCAGTAGCTGATTTTTTCCCCCTATAAATCTTCATTTTTGTATATTTACTATAATTTAGCTTGTTTGATTTATTTACAATATAAACGTTCTCAAATGAGTTGTAAGGTAGTCTAAATGTTAGACCTGTCAATCATTGAGCTAAAATAAAATGTGACCCTGGACCACAAAACCAGTCATAAGTGTAAATTTCTCGAAATTGAGATTTATACATAATTTGAAAGTTGAATAAATAATACTGGAATCTGGAATCAAAATACTGAGAAAATCACCTTTAAAGCTGTCCAAATGAAGTTCATAGCAATGAATATTACTAATCAAAAATTAAGTTTTGATATATTTACGGTGGGAAATTCACAAAATATCTTCATGGAACATGATCTTTACTTAACATCCTAATGATTTTTGGCATAAAAGAAAAAACGATACATTTGACCCATCCGATTTATTTTTGGCTGTGGCTAAAATATACCCGTGCAGCATAAGACTGGTTTTGTGGTCCAGGGTCACATATATGAATAAAAAACCGTAAAACCGTAACGTAAAAAGCCTAAAGAAAATTAGAAATGTTGTCTTGGTAACTAAGTGAAATTAAAAAAAAAAAAAAAAACAAAAAAAAAGTAGATTGTTAAAACTTAGAACATGAGAATAATTTGAAAGTTCTAAAATTTGTAACTAAGTGAAATTTAAAAAAGCTTAGAATGTCAGAACAATTAGAAAGTTCTACAATTTAAAAAAAAAAAAAAAATTCTAAATCTAAACAACTAAAAATGTTATGAAAGCTTAAATATAGATGAAAATTTAACATTTAAAGTTAATAAATACTATAAAAATATATAAAAATAAAATATTTAGATTTTTTTATTATGTTTTACATTTTTACAAGACATTTTGTTTACTACCTAACTATAGGTTTGATGATCTTACTGTTATTCTAAGCTGTGGAAACCCGTAACAAAAGAATGAGAAAGATCAAGTTTGTCTGACCTTTTGACTTGTACTACATGAAAGTTATCGACTTGAAAAAGTTCCGCTTCACAAGACTATAAATAGTTCAGAGTAACGCATAGCCTTTAACAGAGCGTGAACTGCTGAGTGCTTCTGCATTCACACTCGGCATCTTAAGGCCATCAGCTGCCTCACCAAACCGATCACACTTGCAGAGTGACTCCGTCTGGGCCACCAATTATATAAAAAACGATCAAATTATCAAGTGATGATCCTACTGCTAGAGACGTCGGCTACTCTATGCATCTTCTTGACGACGACCTACCAAAGAACACCCTCTTATGCCTCTTGAATCATCATAATGTGATTATTATGCACAGCAGTTGAAAGGAACAGTGAAACTGCTTATAGTCTCACTGACCTACTTAAAGTATTTAGCCTAGTGCTTTCAGTCTTTTGTGATGCACCCTGCGTAGAGCATACCTACACCATTGTTGACAGGTTCATGTTACAAAACACGTGAACTGGTGAGTAATGCTCCCGTATCACTGCTGAAAGGGTGAGACAGGAAGTTGAGGGTTTTGTATTATCAGATTTCTTAGCTCAATCTTAGTTTCTCAGGCCGCATGTATATATAAAGCTTTCTAAGGCAATTATAGCCTAACTAGAGGTTCTTATATTAATGAACGGGGATTTGTTTAAAACCAGTGATGTATTAAGCTTTGGCTAAACTGAATGAAGTGTGTGGAGTTTTGAGGAAAAATGCTTTTATTGAAGAAGGGATTTGAGACAGAAGGTCTTTATACACCTGGTCATTCTAAACCATTGTTAAAACAAATTCCTGTCACATTTCACACTATTCATATAGGGTTAAAAATCAATCCTAGGTATTCATAATCTGATATTCCACACTGTACATTCCTAAAGTTAGCTGACTAAAGTATTGCTGACTGTTCTTTCAAGTTTTTGCCCTGAACAGATTTTTTTGTATTATATAGAATGGATGGAACGCCAACAGGATCAAAAGTTAAAATGGAACGAGTGAAATCTGACTCTGTCAACACAGTTTGTCTGCGTTCATGCAATAACACACACAGCAGCCAGTAAAGTTGCTGTATTTGAGACTATAGCCCCTTTCACACATACAGTCTTTACTGGTAAATTACCGGTAAATTAAAAGACGCGTTCTGTTTGGTCACCCCCTTATGCTGGCCACTATACTTTGTTGTCAAATTTGACAGATAGTGAAACTAAAGCGTTTCTGCTCACATCACAGGATTTACCGGCATGTTGGTGCTGTTGTGTGAATGGTCTCTTACTGTTAAAAAGCCAGAACGCCATTGCCTGTGTGAACAGCATATTTCTGTATTTACCGGTAAAGTCGTACTGGCAATTTTCTGTCAAATTACACTGTAAAAAACAATTTGTTGAGTCAGCTTAAAATAATTTGTTACCCGGCTGTCTTAAAATTTTAAGTTCAGTCAACTCAAAAAAAAGTTTATTCAACTTAAAATGTTAAGTTAGACTAAGTGACAACTTAGATATTTGAGTTAATTCAACTTGAAATTTTAAGGCAACTGGGTTACTTACCCAGCTTTTAAGTTTAACAAACACAAATATCTAATATATATACACAAATATCACAAGTTGTCACTTAGTACAACTTAACATTTCAAGCTGACTAAACTTATTTGAGTTGACTGAACTTAAAATTTTAAGGCAGCAGGGTAACAAATTATTTTAAGCTGACTCAACAAATTGTGTTTTTTGTTTTTTACAATGTGCAGGCTAATATGTTACAGAGTGACGTGGATCGGTAACAGGCAAAAGATTCGAACATATGATGACTCGTTAAGGTCAACCCTTTTGTTTGAGAGACAATATGTTTATACACTTTTTTGATTAACAACTTTGCAGGCTGTTTACATTGAAGGATAGCTACGCAAACTGCAAACAACATATTTTTCGATAATCCATATGACCTGCTCTTTAAACTAATATGGCTAAAACGCACGATTTTAGCACAATACACATGATAATCAAAACCAAACAGATGTTTATTTTTAGAGTATCTGAGGTAGGAGCTGTAAAGGCACAGCCCTATTTTGAAAAGGGGGCTGGGAGCAGCAGCTTATTTGCATTTAAAGAGGCATGCACGAAAAGGGTGTTTTTTGCTTTCAAAATAGCCATTTTCAAAATAATATAATAAATGATCTTTGGGGTGTTTTGAACCGAAACTTCACAGACACATTCTGGGGACACCTAAGACCACAGGGTGTGTTAAACTTTAGCACTGTCCGTCATTTTGACAGACGGGGTCGTAAAAATTCTGTCATAATCTATTATTACTCATCATTTTAATTTTCATATTTTAAGTATAATATCACATTTAATTGCTTTTTTGTTCACATTTTCATTCTGAATTATGACCCTACAGGACGATATATGCATTTATTTCAAAGAGAACAGAGACTGCGTAACTTTTCATGTTCAACACCACACCCTGCAGTGACAGTGATTTTAATATAACCAATATCGCTTTGTAAATCCCACTCGATCCTTTGATATGCTGTTTTCAGTTGAACAGTGCCTAGTGCGCCTCCCATCCAATATACCGCAATAGGCTAAGCTATGTGTTACTTTTGATATGAAACAAAGTCTCAGATTTCAAATTCTGTCCATTTCATTAGGAAATTCAGGCAATAAATATTGTTTTTGCACTCTTTAATGTAGCGTGATAGATTGTTGTAGCTTCTGTGCACTCGCCTGTGTGTAATCAAGCGCATAGCAAAAGATTAGTGACAGTTTCGTTTTTGTTCTGGATCCAGTGCTCTGCTGCCACACTGGAGCGCACTCGCCACCAACTGGACAGGGGTGTGGATTACAGTTACAAGTTAGAATAGATCACCATCAGTGTAATCTGTCACAGTGACGGACAGCCTTCAAATTTTTTTTCCATAACTGATAAAAAATTCTGTCAATGACGGACAATTTTCGGTCAACGCAACCTCTGACTTATATTGCATTCTGTAAAAAGGCGCATAATAGGTCTACATTAAAAAATGTCCATGTTTAAAACTGTCATATAGTAATTTTAATAAAGTAAAAATTACTTTAACACAGTAAACTGTCATTCTTAACACGTACTAAAGAAACATGGCGAAAACTGATGCCTTAAAATGACCAGTATGTGCGTATACAAAAGAAAGACATTCAAAACTGCACTGTTAATGCAGACAAACAACATGTGCTAACATGGTCAAATTTCACATGTTTCGTTTAAAGACTTTTGGCCCCGTCTGCCTTTCATAATAATCAAAGTTTCTTCTTCAATTTAATTGATGGGTTTTCCGTCACCATTTAACCTTTTTCCCTTTAAACACAAAAACTTCTGTTTATACAATTTGTGATGTTTCCGTGACTGTTCAACACACGTGAATATGAAGCACGCAAATAGGGTGTGTGTTGCTAAACATCTAGCCATACACTGTAAAAAACAATTTGTTGAGTCAACTTAAAATAATTTGTAACCTGGCTGCCTTAAAATTTTAAGTTCAGTCAACTCAAAAAAAGTTTATTCAACTTGAAATGTTAAATTACACTAAGTGACAACTTAGATATTTGAGTTGAATCAAATTAAAATTTTAAGGCAGCTGGGTTACTTACCCATCTGTTAAGTTTAGTAAACACAAATATCTAAGTTGTTACTTAGCACAACTTAACATATCAAGTTGACTATCTTATTTTAGTTGACTCAACTTAAAATTTTAAGGCAGCAGGGTAACAAATTATTTTAAGCTGACTCAACAAATTGTGTTTTTTATTTTTTACAGTGTAGTATTCTAGCACAGCATTGTTTCACACTGCACAAGTTTGTTGTGCTTCCAAGTAGGGTTTCATAACCCTGGCCCTGGCTTAAAAAGAAGTGCTAACCCTGCTTCTAAATAACAAGTGTGAAACGTCTCTACCCCGAGCTAAAAGCGGGATTTAAAATGGATGAATTGGATGAAGCGCAGTGTGAAAAGCCATATAGAGGCCAAAATATTAAACAGACTTAGCATTTAGCTCTTTTTCAACTGTAAGCAACCACCGGAGCATCCTAGTTAATGCATACTAATGAATTAAATACCACTTAAGCAACCACTTTAGCACAGGAAAGTTGTGTTTTTTTTTCAGCCCGCACCTCTTGTTTATCTAGCCATTCCCACTCTTCCATTTACAGCAACCCACATGCATAAAGCAAACCCTCTTCCCTCTTCTCCAGCTGACCTCGTCTCTCTCTTCATCTGTTATGTATGGAATCTCTCTCATTCTGTCTCTCTGGAGTAGCAGTGACTTGCACAGACTAGCCAAATGTGATTGGGCCTCAGGTTCTGAAGGGTCCCTTTTTAATTTTTTTTTGGCTAGACAATAAGCCTTGATATATTTCCAGCCAGACTGATGCTGTGTTTACAAACACACTCGCAGCAATGCTTTCCCACAGCACATGAAGGATGCAGATCACGTGGCTGAATTTGTTTGTACGCTGCATCTGAGTTCACTGAAACGTGACCTGATTTATGGCTTCGGGCTGCTGATGACCTGCACAAACCTGGCACACGTCACAGATTCTTTTAGAGACACAAGCCCAAACTCATTCCAAGATGTCATGCAGTAAATACCATGTGGGACCTCAGTCACTTAAAGATTTTTATTCTTTTTGTGCTAATTTTTATTCATGACAACAGTATTTTAATTTCTGCACTGACTTTTACTTTTACAATTCATGCAAAATTTAGCCGTGGATGAATCTTTGTAAACTATAGTGGAAGTGACCCTAAACTGAACCCAAACTTTGGATCCTAAATGACTGAATAACCCAGAAAATGCTTTAGAAGTTATACTGTCCTAAATCTGACACACATTCAAAACTCATGAAGTCTCCACAATTAGCGAGCCTTCTTTAAAAGCCTTTGTCACCAATGCATTTTTAATGCTTTAAGTTGGCGGTCTCTGCATATTTAACAGTGTCTCTTCTCTCAGCCTTTGTTTTGTATTAGAGATGCACATGGGCGAGGTGGGGCCTCCCCCTCTGGCGTCTTTGTGGAGTGACAGTAACCAAACAAAGCCCCCTGTCTCTCAGGCTGATGTCATTTCGGGTCCCCATCCCCCAACATGGTCCAGGAGTGTGTGTTTATGTGGGTGTCATTAAACTTTAGCATGATTCATGGGAGCTGTTTGGAAGCATCCATGCATTGAGACAAATGATGTGTGTGTGTGTGTGTATATCACACTCAAATAAAGATGCTCACTCATACAGACTCATCAGAAGTGACTCAGACGTTTGAGACCCATATATGCTGTCATTTCTTTTGATTGATTTTCTCTCTCTTCTTTTCCTCACTTTCTTTGTTCATGATGTATTTTTCTCACATTCTCTTCACAGCTGAGAGCAGCGCTGAGGTGTGATATCACATCCAAGGAAATTGCTTTAACCTGCATGCATCCCTAGGTGAACGCGAGAGAGAGTGTGTCTAATGTGCCGTTGTTTTCCGCAATTGTTGTGTAAGAAAAAGAGTCTTACTCTTTCTGTCTCTTTGCTTTATTTATTATATTATAGGGGTTATTTTTTTCCATTTAATCAGGGTTTATTAAAGAAATAGTTCACCCAAAAATAGCCACCCATTATTATTAGTGCTGGGAACTTGATAAGCATTTAAAAAAAATACAGGATGCAAATGATTTCATGACATTAGGTGCTATTAATGGTCCAAGTGTTTCCTGCATTGATTAGCACAAATTATACAGCATGATTAGTAAAGTCTGATTCACATGTGAATCATTTCTATGAGCCCTTTCTATTAGTGAATCAAACGTGCTGATTTTGAGTCTGATTTTTGAGTGCGTGACTATTTTCAGTTATTTTTAGTTAATCAAACACATACTTTATAACCAGTGAATTCTGATTTTTAGTGAATCACAAACATGCAGCACAACCTGTGAAGTCCATTTCTTGAGTGAATTGCTGTTATAAGCAGGTTCTTTTTAGTGTATAAAAGTGAAGTCATATTCTCAGGCAAATGACTCACTTGAGAGTATTGTTTTTAGTGAATTAAGGACAGACACCACAACCAGTGAATTCTGATTTTTGTACAAATGATTCTCACATTGGTTGTTTTTAGTTAGTTTTAGTTAGTTTAGTTAGTTCAGTTGTTTTAGTTAGTCAAAAACATCCAGTGCAAAGTGTGGAGTCTGATTCTTGCGCGACTGACTCTTTTGAAAGAATTATTTTTACTGAATCAAACACATATATTATGATTAGCGTCTTCTAGTTTTCTTGCAAATGACTCTTGCACTGGTCCTTTTTAGTGAAATACAAAACATACACCGTGGCCAGTGGAGTCTGATTCTTGAGTGAACTGCTGTTAGCAGGTTCTTTTTAGTGTATAAAAACATAAAATTAAACCAGTGAAGTCTTATTTTCGAGCAAATGACTCTATTGAAAACATATAGCACGACCAGTGGAGTCTGATTCTCGAGTAAATTACTTTTTTAAATCGATTCTTTTTATTTAATCAAACACATACATCATGATTACCAAAATCTACTTTTCTTGCAAATGACTCTTGGGCCGGTTCCTTTTAGTGAATCAAAAACATACAGCACAACCAGTGGAGTGTGATTCTTCAGTGAAGTGCTATTTTGAATTGATTCCTTTTATTGAGTCAAACACATTTATCATGATCAGCGAATTCCAGTTTCTTGCAAATGACTCCTGCACTGATTCTTTTTGGTGAATCAAAAACATACCGCATGACCAGTGGAGTCCAATTCTCAAGCGAATGACTCTTTTGAAGAATTCTTTTTATTGAATCAAACACATACATCATGAACAGCGAATTCCAGTTTTTTGGAAACGACTGTAACCCCAGTTCCTTACAGTTAATCAAAAACATACAGCACGACCAGTGGAGTCTGATTCTCGAGCAAATTATTTTTTTTAATTGATTCTTTTTGTTGAATCAAACGCATACATCATGACCAGGGAATTCCAGTTTCTTGCATTGACTCCTGTGTCGATTATTTGTAGTGAATTGAAAACACAGCACGACCAGTGGAGTCTGATTCTCAAGCAAATGACTCTTTTGAAGGATTCTTTTGATTGGATCAAACATACATCATAATCAATGAATTCCAGTTTTCTTGCAAATGACTCTTGCACCGGTTCTTTTTGGTGAAACGAAAACATACAGCATGCCAGTGGGGTCCGATTTTTGAGTGAACGACTCTTTTGAAAGGATTCTTTTTATTGAATCAAACACAAACATCATGATCAGTGAACTCCAGTGAATGACTCTTATGCCGGTTCTTTTTAGTTAATCGGAAACATACAGCACGACCAGTGGAGTCCAATTCTTGAGCAGATGACTCTTTTGAAAGGATTCTTTTGATTGAATCAAACACATACATCATAATCAACAAATTCCATTTTTCTTGCAAATGACTCTGTGGCCAATTCTTTTTAGTTAATTGAAAACATACAGCATGACCAATGTTGATCCCAGCATTTGATAATAAAATTGTGTTTTTATTTTCCAAATAATTCTTGCTAATGAAAGTCCCCTATGTGGTGTCAGGTCTTACACATTAATCTAGTGACACTTTCCAAATGACGCCAAGCTAAGTGATGCTTTAAGCCTGAGGATCCCAGAGAAATATAATCTCATAAAAGAGTGTTTGTGAAAATGTTCTTCAGGGGTCACATTACCATCTTAATCTGCCAGACCAACTGGAAGGAGGGCGTCTGCACTGGGGTAAGACAAACGGCTTTCCTCCTTATAATGTGTTTGGATGTGTACTGGTATCAGGGATGAGAAGGGGGGCTTTCTGTATTATAGTGTTTGAAAGTGGGTCTGTTTAATGAGTTAAAGATAATCTCCTTACGGCATAAAGAGTCCACACTCACACACACAACAGATCCTGTACTCTAGAGGCCTAAAACATTTATCTTAGCTTCTGTTTGTGCATGTGTGTGTGTAAAAGAGTGAGTGTGTGTTCACATGAGAGGCTTCTGTCTGGATTTGACGGAGTTCCCAGTCTAGTCTAATGTGTGTGGACATGATTGATCTATTGTTTATTGTGGAAATAAAAGGCTGAGTGTTTCAGTATTCTGACTAAGGACATTAACTTTTTGTTTTGTTTATTTGTCTGTACAATACATAACAGACTTTTTCCACAATGCAGAATGACTACATAGTGAGCCTGTGCACTAGCGCTTGTGTGTTTGCGTTGTGTACGATAACGCATGGCATAAGGATGGCGTTGTGACAGCATGGAGGGGTGGGGGGATGTATTTAATGAGTCATCGCAGATGTGAGCTCTGTTCTTCTCACTCCAGGGCAAGTGCGTTAGGCTGTTGAGGTCATCCATCATCTGTGTGTGTGTGGGTGGGTGGGTTTATGTATCCACCAGGACTGGTGGGCTTCACTACCAGGCAAATATATTAGAGAGTCATGTTCATTACAAAGACAGATACGCTTATGGAATTATCATGGTAATGACTTGGTTCGCTTTTGTGGAAATGCTGCTTTGTTTTTGTTGGAGGAAACTAACACAAATATACAGATACAAAAGATTTTATGAGTAGAAATACACAATATCTAATTCGAAATTGGCTGAATGCATCATATGATAAAGCATAAATATGATAAAGCTGATATTGGAAGCAGATAATATTGGGATTTTCCCATCTAAGTCAAAAACAGTAAACACATTTTGGTAACACTTTACAATAAGGTTCATTAGTAACTACATTAGTTAAAATGAACTAAGAATAAACAATACTTCTATGGCATTTATTAATCTTAGCTAATGTTAATTTTAGCATTTACTAATGCAGTATTAAAATCAAAAGTTGTGCTTGTTAACATGAGTTAATGCACTGTGAATTGACATTAACAATGGACGACTGTATTTTCATTAATATTCACAAAGATGCAAAAATACTGTATTATAATGTATTGCTCATTGTTCTTTCATGTTAGTTAATACATTAACTAATGGTAACTAATGGAAGCTTATTGTAAATTTTCACTCAAAAAAAAAAAAAGAAAATTAAAAAATAGTAAATGTCACAATTAATTGCAAAGAAACAGCAAGTAACACACTAAATTAAACATTCTGAAGAATAAAATCTATACTATTTAATATAATAATTTTTTACAGTGTGTGTGCGTATATGTATGAAGAGTTCAGATGCAAAAGCCTCTAAATCCATCTGACATATTTTTTAAAAATTAGCATTTCTTTGTTGCTACTTTGTGTAGGTTTCTATGTAAGTACTGGTACTTCTGATTGGGCTGAGGCTGGAATTTAGCGAGTTTGTAAATAAAAGTATTTGATGGACGTATACTATGTGTCAGGAGCATTCATTCAGTATCATTATCTCATTTTTGACCGAAATGACTTTTAGCTGGTTTTGCATTACAAATACATTTCTGTTTTTAATCATTGCATAATATACTTATATAAAAACATAATCAGCTGCTGCTCATAACATAAATATTTTCTCTGTCTGTGCATTCCTAATTTTGACATTGATTCGTGTTATTCCCAGATGCAGGACCTCATCTGGCTTTAGAGTTAATTTATTTAAGGGTTCATTACCCCCTAAAATTCTCCTGTAGAGAGCGCAGAAAACATTATACAGTCATTTGATGGCAAATCTAATGTTGTTGTGGGGGTTCTTGAGCTGAAGTCATAGACTGCATGTTAACATCATGTCAGTCATCTTCAGATAAGGTCATATGACTAAACGGCATGACAAACACTTGACCGAATCATTCTTTTGACACTCACACATCAACATATGACAGCGGGCCTAATTCAGTGTACTTCCCCATACAAGAAGCCACAGAAACCTCAGAGGTAGAAGCGGGATAAAGCAATGAACAACCTGTGGTGAGATAAGGAGGGGAAAACCACTAACCAGGAGAGTTAAATGTATAAAGGTGGGGAGAATGAGTGTGTTTGTTATGTTAGTTCTGTGACCGGTGGATAACTGCAGTATGCGATGTGTGATTTCCACCTCTCCGCAGCATGGTTACACTCTCATTTCCATGGTGACAATGAGGACCTCTACTGACGCAGAGCTAAATTTATACCAGCGGCGGTTTTTTACGGCCTGCAGTTTTGAGCTTGCAGCCACAGCTGAGTGAAATCACACACACTGCTCAAAATGCAACAGGATCACACAGGATATAACTTCAGCTCATTTGTGAAGTCACCCGTTATGAGGTTTTGCACTATGCAGTCATCACATACGATGTGTGGAAGATCATCTAAGTTCATCAGGCAGTTGATCCCCTCTTTTACTAATGAGAGCCCATTTTCACTTGAATTATTTGAACTATTTAGCAAATATAGATATATGCTTTATAACAATAGTTCACTAAAAAAATGAAAAATTGCTGAAAATGTACTCACCCCCATGCCTGCCAAGATGTAGATGAGACTGGAGAAATTTAGCATTACGTCACTTGCTCACCATTGGAGTGAATGGGTGCCGTCAGACTGAGAGTTCAAACAGCTGATAAGAACATCACACTGATTAACAAGTAATACACACAACTTCAGTCCATTAGTTGACATCTTGTGAAGCGAAAAGCTGTGTGTTTGCAAGAAGCAAATCCATCAAGCCATCAACTTTAAATTGTCGCTTCTGGTTAAGATACCTGTTTGTAATCCTTTATGACACTTCCTCCAGTAAAAAAAAAAAAGTCAATGCATTGTTGTACTCTCACATCGAAGTCCAGTGATATATTTGACATATATCAGTAGTTTTGGACTGTTTTTGCTAGTAAATGGTGCTTGATCTGTGCATATTTCCTGTTTCAGACAAGGCAAAGCTAATATTATGGATTGAGGGCTTGTATTTTAGCCAGAAGAAATGATTTGAAGTTTAAAATGTCTTATTGATGAATTTGTTTCGTACAGACATGCAGTGTTTCAATTCACAAGACATTAACTGATGGACTGGAGTCATGTCAGTTGTGGGTTATTGTGCTGTTTTTATCAGCTGTTTGGACTCTCATTCTGACGGCACCCATTCACTGCAGAGGATCCACTGCTGAGCAAGTGATGTAATGCTAAATCCAAATCTGTTTTGACAAAACTCATCTATATTTTGGATGGCCTGAGGAGAAGTGTTTAGCAAAATTTAATCTGTGGATGAACTATTACCTTAATACTACCCCAAGATTATTCCTGTATAACTAACATAAAATTTGTTTTATGCAGTATTTTATTTTTTTCTAGTTTTATTATAGAAAATTAGGCCCTACTGTTAAAAGTTATACAGCAATAGTTTCTTTATACAATTTAATAAACCACACATACCTTATTAATTTTTCAAAGTAGCTAATCTATTAAGAAGATTAACCACATTTGGTTTCTATTCCCATATGTTAAAATGATCCTGTATTCAATTAAGTGCCCAGCATAGTGCGGTCACCGCCAGTCACCGGATCCCATATTTACCCCTCATAGGTGTCTTGGGATAGTGTTTCCTGACAGACGTTTGAACAAGACACCATGTATGGCCGGCTAGCTGTAACTTAATACTGATAATGAAGTTGCTTACCCTATTGGCTCATGTCTATAAGCCACTCGTACCTTGACCAGGCCTGAGGTCTGATGGCGTCTGTGTGTGTCTCCTAAAAAGTGCCTTTGATTATAGACACTTAAATGCAGTGTGTGTGTTCATGAAGTGGTCGTGGAGGAGATAAGTGCTTTTTGTGCTTTCCAGCTGGGCAATCTGAAACCATACAGCTGGCCAACTGTAGACCTAAAGAAGAACAAGACACATGCCGACTGTAATTGATACAGCACCGAACTTTAGTCTCAGGTTCTTTCTTAATGAATCCTGATGCATTAGAAATTAGTTTGTTATCTTTATGTTTTAAAAGATAGACATGAGGTCTATGTAAAATATATGCTTCTATTCTACTTTGCTCTTTTTTATTCTTTGTGTTACATATTATTTCTACTATACAGAGCTAATTCAAATGCACAAAAAGTTTTTTGCCATTCCTTACAAAAATATACTATACATTTTTAAAAAATAAGTGCTTCCAAAGGGTGTTTTTGCTGGGATTTTGACCATAGAAGAAATACTGTGGATTCCCCAAAGAACCTTCAGTGAATAAAAACCTTCCTAGTGTGAAGACCATTTTAATAATCAAAAGTACATTTTTAACTATAAAGAACCTTTTGTGTGATGGAAAGTTTCTGTAGGTGTTAAAGGTTCTTCATGGAATTGCAGATGCCAGTAAAATAACCATATTTTAAGTACCATAGTTCAAATTTTCATTTGCTTACAACCTAAAGTATGTTCAGCAAGTACAGTAGCCATTCTTTGTACTTAAAATTAATTTAAACAGAGTAGGGGTAAACAGTAGCCTTTTATCTGTTTTAATCTGTTGCATATACAGAATCTGCAAAATGTTAATTATTTTACCAAAATAAGAGGGATCATACAAAACGCATGTTATTTTTAATTGCACTGACCTGAATAAGAAATTTCACATAAAAGACATTTGCATATAGTCCACAAGAGAAAAGAATCATTGAATTTATAAAAATGACCCAGTTCAGAAGTTTACATACACTTCATTCTTAATATTGTTTTGTCACCTGAATGATCCACAACTGTGTTTTTTTGTTTGGTGATAGTTGTTCATGAGCCCCTTGTTTGTCCTGAACAGTTAAACTGCCTGCTGTTCTTCAGAAAAATCCTTCAGGTCCACAAATTATTTGGTTTTTCAGCATTTTTGTGTATTTGAATGATTTTGAGATCCATCTTTTCACACTGAGGACAACTGAGGGACTCGTATACAACTATTACAGAAGGTTCAAACGCTCACTGACGCCTAAGAAGGAAACACAATGTATTTAGAACCGGGGTGAAAACGTTTTGAATTGACACGGTAAATTGAACTTATTTTGTCTTCTGGGAAACATGTATGTAGCTTCTGTAGCTTTTGAAGGGCAGTACTAAATGGAAAAAAAAAACAAAAAAAACATGATATTTGGGCAAAATAAGAAAAATGTACAAATCTTCATTTTGTTCAAAAGTTTTCACCCATTTCCACCCAAGTTTCCACCCATTTCCACCCAAGTTTTCACCCATTACCCTCTTAATGCTTGATTTTTCCTTCTGGAGCATCAGTGAACCTTCTGTAATAGTTGCATATGAGTCCCTCAGTTGTCCTCAGTGTGAAAAGATGGATCTAAAAATCATACAGTCATTGTTGAAAAGGGTTCAAATCAAAAAGTACAAAAATGCTGAAAAACCAAAGAATGTGTGGGACTTGAAGGATTTTTCTGAAAAACAGTGGGCAGTTTAACTGTTCAGGACAAACAAGGGACCCATGAACAACTATCACTAAAAAAAAAAAAAAGAAAAAAAACCCCAGATCATTCAGGTAACAGCAGTATTAAGAATCAATTAAAACTCAATTATTTAAGCTTGGGAACAGGGCCATTTTTTTTTTTTAATTCAAGTATTATTTTCTCTTGTGGACTATATGTAAACATCTTTTATGTGAAATACCTTATTCAGATCAGTACTAAAAAATGTGTATGATTCCTCTTATTTTTGATAAAAAGGTGTATGAAAACTTTTGACGGCAACTGTACATATTCCAATATAATATCTAGGTTTGAGACATACTGCACAAATAGTAAGTGGTATAAACACAGTTAAGAGAAACCGAATTGAATAGTTTAACAATTCTTGAATACTTCGATACCGTGCCACATTTTGGCCTGATGATTAGAAAACAATAGAAATGCGTATTCAAATGCTTATTGTTTGGCACACATTCTTCGGCGTTAGTATATGAGCTTGTGACTGCAATTGCTGCGATTCAAAGCAATTGAGCAATATCTCTTGACACCACCAATAACACACGCACTCAGCTGCAGAGAGGCGGGTGGAGAGAGAGAGAGAGAGAGAGCAAGAGAGAGAGAGGGTGTGTAGCCTGTACTGTATGTGAGAGCGACGGAGCGCAGTATTTGTGCGGACTCGAGGCGCAGAGACACTCGGTACCGTGAGAGAAAAATAAATACGGATACCACTGAAGCGGTCAGGGATCTACAGACACGAAATCCTCTTCAGCATCGAGTCGCACGTCTCGTCTGCGACAGGAGCGCGTTTCCTTCAGACCTGCTGCGGTAGACGATTAATTTATATGGTCCAGCATCTTGGCAGAGACTGATTTCTATATGTATATGCATTATTAAGATATACCTGCTGCTGTTTGCATCCTTTGTGTTTGATTATTCGTCTAATTAACTCATCGATCAAGGCTTGGTTGACAGTGGCAATGGTAGTAGTACACAAATAGCCGCCTTCTCGAGCTGAAGGACTGCAGTGGAGGACGGGTTTCCCAGGGATACGTTTGGATTTTTTTTCTTAGCGTAGTAAGGACTCGATCAGCATCCACTTGTGTAACGGGGACACTGAACATGGCCGTATTTTATTCTTGACACCTCAGCCCAACGGAGAAGCATCTCTTCAGGCATTTTCCAATCCGAGTTGGGATCCAGCATTATCCGGCTATGATGTAGACGCTCACGTCCATACGGTCATCATCAGTGTTCATTATTGAGTATTAATTAGGATCAACCCAGGGCCTTCTTGCGATTTCTGTCATCAAAATGCCGGCTGGAATGAAGCCTCTTGAAAAATTCTTGAAGAAACAGACCAATGCACTCACACGGGCGGGTGGTTTTGGGGAGAAGGCCACCGGCACCGGGGCATCCAGGCGGCGGGCCAGCCTGTCCCGTGTGGTGCCGTTCTTCAGGGAGACGTCTCCCGAGAGCGGCCCGGCGAGGGAGGTGTTCAGCCCGGAGACCGAAGAGGCGCCGTGCTGGCCCTCCGCCACTGCGGACATCAGGAGTCCGTCGCTGTCCAGCGATGAGCAGAGCTCAGAGGCGAGTCTGGACACGAACTGGACCCCGCTGCCCGCGGACACTCCAGAGAATCTAGCGCTGGCGCTGATGGATAGTGTGGCGGGAAAGCGGTACGCCAACTGCACAGGTGAGTCCATTTTCCCGCGTTCATGTTCCTGACAGAAGAGCGGGTCGTCTGTTTTAGAATATTGTAACGTCGTTTCTATGCGTTGCTATGGTGACCGTAGAGTAGTGAGTTACAAAAATAGGCTAATTGTTTCCGCAAGGCCTGTCGCGATAACCGCGATTATTGTGCACTAAAATTCACTTTCCCTTTGCGTTATTATCCAAGTGATATCACAGATTTTTGTTCACGGTTTGCAGAATGTGAAAATGTAGCCCAGACATAAATTAGTGAATATTCAATAGCGAATATTCGAATATTCATTATTCATATTCAATTTCAATAGCAATAATCAGTGTTAGATGTGACCCTGGACCACAAAACCGGTCTTACGTAGCATGGGTATATTTTTAGCAATAGCCAACAATACATTGTATGTATCAAAATGATCGATTTTTCTTTTATGACAAAAATCATTTGGATATTAAGATATTTTGTAAATTTCCTACCATAAACATATCAAAACTTATTTTTTTATTAGCAATATGCATTAGATTAGATTTTTTTTTGCACCCTCAGATTCCAGATTTTCAAATAGTTGTATGTCAGCCAAATATTGTCCTGTCCTAACAGGTTTTGTGGTCCAGGGTCACATATTTCTATAACATAATAACCCGAATTTAAGTTGGATTAAAGTGGATCGAAAAGAGAAATATTTCAAACATTTGTAAACATTTTAATATTTTTAAAATTATTCATGTTATTCTACCTCAGCGCCATGTTTGTTTACAAAGCTTTTGGAAGCCAAGTTTAATTTGAATAAATTACTTATTCAATAGATGTGTTCGTCTGTCTACAAACAAAGTATTATAAACAATTACATCGTAAATTGCTGTTATGTTTTATGAAAATTTATTGTCAGATAAAATTTCACAATCACAATAATGCTAGTTCCGGTAGTGAGTTACTACATAACTTTTATGCAAGATTCTTAAATTATTTGCTTTTTTGTCATGTCTGGTAAAGTTTTGGTTGTCTTTTTGTGTTATGCCACAAAATGTTTTAAAGATGACGTATTCAGTTAAAAATCATTTAGCATAAAAACGACATGAAAGAGGACAAAACATTTTACTGTATTTTGGAGTAAAGTATTATAGTTAAAAAAAATTTAATTTAAATTTAATTGATTAAATTGTGAAAAGTGAACCAGACTTTAATGTTGGAATAAATGATAAATCATTTGCAAAAACATATAACATTTTTTTTTTTAAATGTTCAAAAATCATGTTTTTTCATTGTGCATTCCCATTAATCTCAATCAAACTGCAGTTATTTTGATTAAGTAAAAAGTAACAAAAATTACAGCTGACACAATAAAACACAATAAAAACATGATAGCATAAAAACATAAATAAATAAGAAACATGAAAAGTAAAAAGTTTTGAAAAGTAAAAAAAATGAGTTATCTGTTTTTACAAATAAACTCTTCAAATATGACTTAAACTGACCCTAATTTGCTAGCCTCACAACTGCATTATCGTGCAAACCTGTGTTGTGTAAACGGAATCATGCTTGACAACTAGTTGTTTGTTACGTCATATAACGCAGTAGCACTTCTATTATTTACTTTAGTCACTATCCCTATGGTTACAGATGTTAGTCATAGCTATTATGAAAATAACAAGTTACAGTCAGTATTTGGGCCACAATTTCAGTTTCACACCTCTGCGGAAAAGAAATCTTGTTTTAGCCACATATGCATTTCATAGCCTCTTTATTCTGCACTAATGTGGCATGACAGTGGACCACTGTATTCTAGAAAGGCCGTCAAGGCTAGTCGTAAACCTCGAGTTTCATTGACCACTGACAACGTTTAAAAGGTCACATCAAAAGGTCACAAATAGTGATGTCATAAAACAAAGTGCTTTCACGTTTGTCAATAACAGATCCACTCACTAAATGAGGAACTTGCTTCAGATAGGGTGGTGCTAGGGCATTTCCTTGACTACGGGAAAGCTTATGTCAGGAGTTTGAAAATATGAACTGTTTCCACGGTGCGTTCCTTTGTGTTTTTCTCAAATTGGTGTTATGGATGTTTCATGAACCGACAAGCCGCTGCCACCCACACCTGACACCAACATTCAGCACTGAGCACCTGTATGCAGAAAACACCATGAACGAATCAATTCCTGTGCCAAGCGAGGGGATTTCTATTGTTGTCTCACACAAAGGACGTTTTACGGGGAAATGGCAAACTGCGATGTGTTGTGATGGGAAAGGGGTGTCTTTAACAAGTGCGTACATGTTACCTGTTCCTGTAAGTTCCAGGACTTTTATGCTATGAAGAATGGCTCTCCCACACATTCATTGGCAGCGATGCTTTGCAGCCACAGTGCAGCAGTTCGCACTGCACATGTGCGTTAGAGTGTTTTTGTGAAGTAACCATGGAAACTGGAGGGATTTCAACAGTATGCCGGTACATAAAGAGAGAATTATGCTTGATGTGAAATCGATGGCCAGACGGTCCGTTTTGCCTTGGTTCAATGCGTTTTTAGGATATACGGTTACTGATAAAACGTCCCGTGTTTATAGACAAGACAAATGGTGATGATGATGAATGGGTTAGTGTTTTCTTTTCATTGGACTGTTCTTCCTGTGTGAATAGTAGAAAGGTGAGCAACAGTCTAACAGAGCAAAAGCTAGTTTTTTAGGAGTCTTTAGTTGCACTTAAATGTGGCTTGAAATTTGACATTATTGATTCAGGCTCAAAAGTTCACTCAGGATGCTCTATTTCTTTTCAAAACAATCTAGTTTTTAGCAGACGCATTCTGTGTGAGCCCTTGATAACCTATCAGCTGATGCTTCGACCTGAGCTGTCATTCATTTTGTGCACTTGACAGCTCATTTCTCTTTTTCTTCCTTTGGAGGCGATTTTAAGCAATTTATCTTAACCCTCTGCTCCATATCTAAAACAGATCAGAGAGATTTGAATTTTATGTCACAGGCTGAGACATTTGGCCTCATTCTCAACCTGTTTCACTTTTTCATGTGAAGGGGGATGCCTTGCCTCTGGATAAGACTGACATTTTCTCTTCAATTTGTCATTACCGAGACCCGGGAAATTTTGAAAAAGTGCCACTAATCCTGGATTAGCCAACAATGGGCTTGCAATTTGTCTCATCTACTGTTGTTGTCCGTGGAGTGACGGTGGATTACGGACTGAGGGAAGTCCACTGATCCAGGGTCAAGAGGTAACACACTGAAATAAGACACTGCTTGCATATCAGTCCTGATGCACAGTCAATTCAACAGCCCAGCTGTTGACAGATGCACTTTGTAGATACATTTTGGATCACATCTTTGCAAGTGAAAATGTGACTTTAAAGCATTAAAAACCTAGTATATGTACATATACTATGTTGCATATGCCATAGAAAACCTATTTTGGATTTTCAAACAAACCGTTCAGTGATTGGTTCTTAAAAGAACTAATGAAAAACATTTTAAAAATCTAAAGAACCCACTATTAAGAGCCTTTTGTTAAATGTTCCTAAACCATGCAATGCCAATTAAGAAGCTTTATTTTTAGAGTGTACACACTGTAGCTGTATATCTTGACTTTTGTGGAATCCAGGATTCTCAGGACCCTTATTTAGTGCTCTTCTAAGACAGCACACCTACAAAATAGCTTTATCTCTGGAATGTGCATGGACACCTCATGAGTGTGTGTAATGAAGTGAAGGCTCATTGAACCCAGATTAGCAAGCTGATCATTACATAACTTTGTTTACCTTTAGCCCTTCCAGTTGTGAGCCGAAGGCAACAGTAGTTCTCTTCGCTGGCGTGTCAGAACAAAGTTCCAGTGGGCAGGGCAAGAGCAGTGTAATGGTTATGTGATTCGTTAGTTGTGGTAGATGCCAATTTTGGAAAATTTTCTTCCACTCTTATGCGTGCTGAGGGGAGTGGCATGTGCCTTCATGCGTCAATGTTTTTCGGAAGTGTTTTTGAATTTCTTATACATGCATTGATCTTAAACAACGTTATTCATTGCAGACAAACTGTCATTTTGTATGAGCCAACAGTACTGTCAACAAAAATGTTCTGTTGTGATAAAGATTTTGTTTACTGCAAGGTTTGGAACATTAGCCTTGGTAGCTCCTGCTGGTAGAATATATCTAATATTTCACAGTATTATTTTGCATTATCTGGCTATTTTTGAGGGCTCTTCAAAATGAATGGAAATCATTTTTATTAAAAGGCTTTTTAAAGTTGCTTTTAGAAGTGACGTGGATTCTAAAAGAGAATAATACACTCTTGGAAAAAATTACAAAAACTGTGGGGTGGTACATTTTTGAATGTTACAAATATGTACCATTTATATATGTTCACTTTCAATATGTTCACTTTAAGTCAGAGGTGCCCAAACTCGGTCCTGGAGGGCCGGTGTCCTGCAGAGTTTAGCACCAACCCCAGTTAGACACACCTGAACCAGCTAATCAAGCTCTTACAGTTGAAGTCAAAAGTTTACACTCCCCTTTCAGAATCTGCAAAATGTTAATTTTTTTACCAAAATAAAAGGGATCATACAAAATGCATGTCATTGTTTATTTAGTACTGACCTGAATAAGATATTTCACATAAAATATGTTTACATATAGTCCACAAGAGAAAATAATAGCTGAATTTAAAATGTTCAAAAGTTTACATACACTTGATTACCTGAATGATTCATAGCTGTTTTTTTTGTTTAGTGATAGTTGTTCATCGGTTTCTTGTTTGTCCTGAACAGTTAAACTGCCTGCTGTTCTTCAAAGAAATCCTTCAGGTGTTTTTTCAGCATTTTTGTTTATTTGAACTCTTTCCAACAATGACTGCATGATTTTAAGATCCATCTTTTCACACTGAGGACAACTGAGGGACTCATATGCAACTATTACAGAAGGTTCAAATATCATATATGCCTAAATATCATATTTTTTCATTTAGTACTGCCCTTCAGAGGCTACAGACAAATTCAAAAAGCTTTTACCCCCTGGATGCATTGTGTTTCCATCTGGAGCATCAGTGAGCATTTTGAACCTTCTGTAATAGTTGCATATGAGTCCCTCAGTTGTCCTCAGTGTGAAAAGATGGATCCCAAAATCATACAGTCATTGTTGGTGAGGGTTCAAATACAACAAAATGCAAAAAAAACAACAACAACAACAAAAAAACAAAGAATTTGTGGGACCTGAAGGATTTTTCTGAAGAACTGCAAGCAGTTTAACTGTTCAGGACAAACAAGGGACTCATGAACAACTATCACTAAACAAACAAACACAGCTGTGGATCATTCCAGTAACAACACAGTTTTAAGAATCAAGAGGATGTAAACTTTTGAATGGGTTTATTTTTATAAATTCAACTATTATTTTCTCTTGTGAAATATCGTATTCAGGTCAGTATTAAATAAACAATAACATGCATTTTGTATGATCCCTCTTATTTTGGTAAAATAATTAACATTTTGCAGATTCTGAAAGGGGGATGTAAACTTTTGACCTTAACTGTACTAGGCATACTAGAAACTTCCTGGCAGGTTTGTTGAGGCAAGTTGGAGCTGAACCCTGCAGGACACTGGCCCTCCAGGACCGAGTTTGGGCACCCATGTTTTAGGTACTATCATAGTCATAGAACTCAATTCTAGGAACTAGCCAACATGGTGGTTCCTAGAGAAACGATTTCCCTCTCTGGCCATTTTCCTGGGACAGCAACCAGGAACTCTAAAGCGTCCGATAGTGACTTTTTTATTTGCGGCATTTACAAACGTCAGCAATCTGTGAATGGAGAACACGTGATCACTGTTTTTGTTTTGTGGGTTTCATGATAACATAGATGGAATGTAAATGCACAATTTACATGATTAAAAGAGCATGAAATTCTGGCTAAACCTCCTATGACAACTTGCAATGTGCTACATCTCATTGAGGCTGAGAAAAAAACTCAACGCTGCAGACAACAGGTAGCTAAATGCCAATATTAATGCTGTTTTCCATGTTCGTGGAGTAAATATTTTCACACGACTTTTTAAAAATGCCGGATAGCCAGTGTTTTGTATGCGTTTGGCCAATCAACGTATACTTATGTCACTGGTAATTCCTATAAAACTGTTGTAGACCCTACTACTGAAGTAGGAGCTAATTTAGTTCCCCAAATGGAGTTCCTAGAGCTAAATATGTTCCTAGTTCCTGTGCCAAAAAGCAGGAACTTCCACTAGTAGTTCTAGAAACTATGAAAAGGCTCCTCCAGTGCAGAAGCGCCTATTATGTACCTTTAAGGTACTTATATGCACCCTTCAAGGATGAATAAGGTATAAAAGTGTACCTTCTCAAAGGGTACTGTCTTATAACAGTCATATCAACCAGTCAGTGAGTACAATAATTTAAGTTTCACAGTTAACTGTAAGCTAATAAGGTCCTTGCACGGTGAGTCCAAAATTTTTGAATGCGAGAAATGCATAAAGTTGTGTAAAAGTGATTGACACAAGGTGAGGTTGTATTTATTTTTTAATTTGCTTTTTGCACAAGAATTTCAGACTCAGTGTGCAAGGACGTTAAGAGCGTGGTATGTATTTCACTTTAAAAAAACTGGTTTATTGGAGGCCTAAATTTGGGAATCAGACTGCATAGTTTGTGCTGCGTGTTTTTGATTTACTAAAAATAAGTGAGGCAAATCACTTATTCAGGACTGTGACAACTTTGATTGCACTGCATGTTTATGATTCAAATATCTTGTTGTGACATCACTGAATATCCGCACAAGCAGAATAATGCATGTGCAAAATCCAAAAACGCTGAACATAATTCTGTATTTTTTTTGTAAACACTGAATGAAAACTTGTTCTCAGTTCCAGCCTTTCACATCTCACAAATGTTGGTAGTAGAGGTTTGGGATTGTGTGCATTCTTCAATCAGCATTTTAATGACGTCATTTTCTACAGTGATGGCATTTGCAACTCAAAAAGTTCTGTAGTCACTTGCACTTGCACAAAGATATCTTTAGGTTTTACAATATCTGATTTGCTTTTTCATCAAGAAGGCAAACAGAGATGTAGGTAGTCTCTGGTTGTATAAGGACCACCCTACTCTCCATGCGTTTCTTTCCTGTGGGCCGAAACTATCCTGAGGGTGTTTTAAAGAATCTTCAGCAAGAGAGCAAGTGTGGAGAGAGAAATAAATGCATGGAGGGAGAGAGAGAGAAGTGCAATCGGAGAGAGTGTATTTGTGTAGGAGGAATGCTGGCATTTTTTTTTCTTTTGAAAAGAGTGAGGGATTAGAGTGGAATGGCTGCCCACTCACTGGCCTCCCTTTGCAGGGCTTTACATAACATCATGAGGAAAAGCGAGATATCTCTCTCTCGTTCTGCGTCTATCACCCTCTCGCCTCCTTTCTTCTTGATCCTTAATGGTTAGCCCACTCGTTTGGTGCTTATCCACGCACCTGGGCATCTCTCTGCCGAAGAGAAGCTATGCTGTCCGCCTCGACTTTGTGCTTTTTGAACGTGCTTATTTGGGTGTATGCTAAAGCTCAAGAGTTGATGTGTTTGTGGAGGGGGTGGTAGTATACAGTAGGGTATTTTTAAGTGCTTGTGTTATATTGTGTGATTTATGTGACTTGTTGGCATTGTTTCTGCATAGGCAACTTTTGCTACAACTCAGAGCTCGCTAAACAAATAGAGAATAAATTATTGAATAAAGTTGTTGTTTTGTTTTCTTTATGCACAAAAAGTATTCTGGTAGCTTCATAAAATTACGCTTAAACCATTGATGTCACAATTTTAATGATGTCCTTACTGCCTTTCTAGGCCTTGAACATGTCAGTTGTGTTGCTGTCTATGCAGGGTTAGAAAGCTTTCGGATTTCATCAAAAATATCTTAATTTGTTTTCCCGAAGAACGAAGGTCTTGTAGGTTTGTAACAACATTAGGGTGAGTAATTCATGACAGAATTGTCATTTTTGGGTGAACTATGTAAACATTCTTTCTGAATTTGTTAAAGAACTGAAAAGACCTAAAGAACTATAATTTTGAAAGAACTGAGAACTTGAGAGTTCTGAGAATTTTCCCAAATGTAAGGAAAAAGTTCATTGTAATTTGTATTGAATATTTGAATCAATATTTTATGGTGTTGCATGAAATATATTTAGAATCCGCAATCTTGGAATCATTTAAGCTCGGAACAGTGCATTCTGTGCATGTCTTTCTGGCAAAGGATATGTAGTGCTTCCTCAGAATTTTGCGAAAAAACATATTTTTTCCAAATGTTTTTGGATGCTTTTTTTCCCATGTTCCGATATGGATATTTGTGTGAGCCTGCTGGGTCCTCCTAGTCCTCTTAGCACAAATGCTCCTGTGTGAAGGAGCCTCTCTCAGTCTCAGCACCTGTTCACATGGCAACTGGCGCCCTCGGAGGAGGTGGAGGTGTAGGAAGAAGATGAGGTAAATGGAAGGAGGGAACAGAAGGATAAGTGGAAAGCAAGTGTTGAGGCCTGTTCACACCAAGGATGATAACTATAACGATAAAGATATAATTCTAAAATTCATTCTTGATAGTAAAGAATAACAGAGTCCACACCACAGCTATAACAGTAAAGGCACAGAGAAATTATTTCATTGAAATGAATCACTTTCAGAATGATTTTTTCCAGCTGATGAATGATAAAAACATCGACAGCCAATCAGAATCAATCCTGCTATCACGAGCTTGAGAATTTAAAGCAGCAGACGAGCGTGCACTTAGAATAAACAGACAATATCATCCGCTGGGGTGAACGTTTATAGTTATCTTTATGGTGGTTCTCTTTATAGTTATAGTTCTTATGAATATTGGTTCTTATTAGGAGGTTTTTGAATTGAAAATATGTTGAGCACAGGCTAAATTGTTATTTGATGCTCCTAGTAAAGTATGTTTACCGCCACATACTTAGTCACAGTCTCTTTAAGCGACCGCCTGTTTTTAAGGGCCACTTTTAGTAAAATGCCTATAACTCCTGAACAGAATGAGATATCTTCGCCAAACTCTGCTCACTTCTGTAAGAGCTCAAACTGAGGTCACAGGAAAAAAATTGCAGAGATTGGCCACTTGGTGGAAAAAAGAGGGAAAAAAACATACAAATGGCTATAACTAGGCAACCATTTGTCCTATCAGCATGAAAATCGCTGTGCACGGTCTTGGTCTGAAGTGCCACCAGTGTCTGTAAGGACTTTTTGTATCTCAAAAAAAACATGGGCGCCATTGACCGATGAAGTTTGAGCCCTATTAGACAAGGATAACGGAAGCCGATTGGAATGAAAATTTGAAAGAAATCGGCCACTGGGGGGCAGTATGACATTTTTGAGGGCGTAAACGATTGTGCATTGCGTGGTTTTCCACACATACACGCAATTTTCATATCATATGATAGACCTCCATGTTCCGAACAACTTTGCCTCTAGAACCACTGCTGTCAATCAAACCGTTTTTTAAATGATTGAGATCAAAAAACCTACTTTCGTGAAAAACCTACTTGTGAAACACCTACTTTCGTGAACTAGTTCTAGGTTTTTCGCTTAGTCTGGAAAAACCACCGCAGTGCAATTCTCTGGACTCTCTAGGTCAATAATTATCAAAAACATGCTGAAATTTACCCTTTGCGTAGTTTTTTGAAAAAGGGGCCTGTCCAAATATACCCAAAAGCCTATAAAGCCTAAATAAAAACTCAAAACTTCACAAAACCCGCTGAGCACATGCGACAGGTGATTCTAAACAAGCACGCAAAGTTTCATGGAGATCGGACCACAGCTGGCCCTATAACAGTCATAAACATTATAAAAACATATTTTCTATGGTAAATCACCTGGATTTGACAAAACTTTTGTAATAATTGATTTAGGTGGTTACAGGCTTAACAAACTTGCTCAGTAGCTTAGCCAGCACAAAACTGGACTTAGGATACAGAATCCTTTGGTACGAATCCCATGGAAAACATCACTCATGATGAAAGAGCTGAAAAATGAGATCGAAAAACAAGCTAAAACAGCATGCTTGTGTTTTATTGAGTTTGGGCATAATATTGCGTTTATCGGGTAGGTTTAGGTTTGGTGCAGATGGTATGTTATTTTACAATGTCACAGAGCATTAGCGTTATAGCACCACTCAACAGACATTTCAAGTCAGAATTGCGGTGACACAAAACCAACATCACAAAAAAACGTACCATATGTACGTTCATCTGTTCTGGGGGAGAACACTCTTTTAGTGTCACTCAGTAAACATTTCACATCGAATATGTCATGAAATGTACATGGCGGTGCGTATTTCAGGTCTCTTGCGAAAAAGTTCCCATAGGTTACGTTTTCGTCATGAGACTAAGTTGATTCATCCATATGTGTGTGTGTGTTAATGTTCAATTCGAGCCTAAGAAAAGTGCACAAGCACTCCACTGTTGCTATGGTTACCTTATCAGATAAACGCTATTTTGGGTTGTGAGCGTCTATTTACCGCAAGGTGAAAATTCGTATATTCGTACATATATTTAAAACAAATAAAGCATTTTGTTTTGACTGTCTTTGGGTGGGTCTGGCCTGGTTTGAAGCATCACATTCCCTTTGCAAACCCCCCTGATGTTAGTGGAGAATATCACACTCAGGCTACATAGACACATTTTTTGAAAGCGATTATAAGGCGGCACTTCTGAGGCGCTCTCTCTCTCACTCTCGCCGCTCTTTTCATTCTGCATTACAAAACAGCATTGCAGTCACTGCGAGTCAGTGGCTGAATCAAACCATAGCAAATGCGCCACGTGACGCCCCTTTGAAGTGACAGCAGAGGTTGCTCTTTTTCACCACGCAGTTTGCGCACTCAAACACACACGTGCACACGCACACACAGATGGCCTCGAGCTCCCGGATCAGTGGCTTGACCGACAGCCCTAATAACAGCCTGAAAACAGCCTCCTGCTTGCTAGAGAGAAGGATGTGATTAGCACACAGTGATCACTCCCACCAAGCAGCAGTCGCACATGGAAAGCCTCGTTCCGAAACAGCTTACCGAAGAAGATACAGGCCCTTCGAGCAGCTTCTAATGCTTTTAGATCACAAGCATAAACTAATGCAGAAAGCGATGAGCGTAGAGATGCGTAGTATCAATCACTGCAAACTATAGTTCATTCTTTTAGTTCTTTCACTCTAGTGGAGGAGGGCGATGATTATATACAGGACCGTTTAGAAACAGAGCCATAGAGGAGCTTTTAGCTTTGATGATCATCTTAATCAAACATGTGTTGGATGTTATTTTGAAGTATTGGGGCCATTCGCGCTGTGATGATAGGCTGGGTGTGTGATCTCTCTTCTCCTGCAGGAAAAAGAGCGATGGGAGGCAGAAAGTGGCACATTTTTCATTAGAAAATGTATGCTTATGCAATGTTTTACAAACACAGGCTGGCTTGAGGATGTTTACTATGTATATGGCATTGAGTAGTGTGTTAACCTTTTAAAAACAACAGGACATGACATTGTACCTCATTTTCTTTCTTAGTAAATGGTTTTTGTTCATCAGTGTACATTCTAGAACTTTTCAGGGCCCAAGCACCGATGGTGCGAGGACCCATTGGAATTGCTTTTCTTCTCCAAATCGCATTTTTGAGGGCCTAAACATGCTCGAAAACTCATGAAACTTTGCACACACTTGCAAAATGTATGCAAAATTTGCATCTGATATGGGTTTCAGAAGTGTGGCAAAATGACTCAGTAGTGCCACCTATAAAATGTCAATGAAGTGCCCCTCGAAGTATGTTTCACATACATGTACGAAATTTGGTAGACATATGTAGCACACCTGTACCTACTTAAAATTGCATTTAAAGTTGTCCAAATGAAGCTCGTAGCAATGCATATTACTAATCAGAAATTAAGATTTGATAAATTTATGGTAGGAAATTAACAAAATATCTTCATGGAACATATCCTAATAAAAATAAAAGAAAAGTAAATAATTTTCACCCATACAATGTATTGTTGGATATTGATACAAATATACCCATGCTACTTATGACTGGTTTTGTGGTCCAGGGTCATATGGACAAAAGTTTTGTAGTTTTATGTTTTTGAAAGAATGCTCACTGTGGCTGTATTTATTTATTTAAAAATACAGTAAATACAGTAATATTGTGAAATATTATTACATTTAAAAAAAAGTTATTTTCTGTTTGATTATATTGTAAAATGTAATTTATTCCTGTGATCAAAGCTGAATTTTCAGCATCATTACTCCAGTCTTCAGTGTCACGATTCATCGGAAATCGTTCTAGTATGCTGATTTGCTGCTTTGTTCAGGATTGTTTTATGAATGTGAAATTCAAAAGATCAACATATATTTGAAATAGTAATTCTTACTTTCAATGAGTATAATATTTCTCTAAAAAATATTACTGACCCTAAACTTTTGAATGGTACGCACAGAGACTGAATAAGTGTGCATGCCATCTTTGAAGAAATTATGTGATAATCAGCACACATCCAAGTTCAGTGCTGCAAGAAAATTTGCAAAACGCCTCAAGTAATAGCAGCATCAATTCTCTGCCTCCAGCATTATCGCATAATTCAGAGCTGGGTTCAAAGGTTGTGCACGTGGTAGGCAAACAAAAGGGTGCAAAATGAATCCATTAACTTTGCTGTGGTTGGGATTTGTTTGCATGGGTGTTCACTGATATTCTTATTGAGATCTGTTGCGTCGTGCTTTCATGTGGGCACAACTCTGATGTTGTTGATCTGTTAGAACTACACCTCTCTCATTCTCATCTTATGTAACACCAGTCGCAGAGGTTCCAATCATTTCTCCCGTCTGACCGTATAGCAGACTTTAAAAATGCTTTTTGTGAGTCCTGATCTAGGAACAATCTCTCCCGGGGCCAATTTGAACTGGGTTAGACCTAAAAAAGTGGCATGCTTCTAAATTCAGCGAGCTCTGTTTTAGTTTACAGGCCGTAAGGTGTTTTTTGTGCCAGACTGGTGGCTTGACATGCACTCTTTCTTGCTTTTGAAAGACGAACAGCGCATGTATTTTCATTTGCACCTGCTTTCTTCTTTCCAAACTGTATGGGAAGTTTTCTTTGCGAGCATTCATTTCAAAGGATTGTTTCAGGAATAGCGGCGGTCCTCCAGTGGCGTTTGTGTATTTCCTTATAGTTGGCGGCCCGCCAGAGAGATTTGCATGTGAATGATGGTGTTTTGTGTTACGATCCAAAGAAAAGATGGGAGTTGAAGGGTGAAATGCCTCCCAGAATGGACGGATTTTGTGCAGGGGGGGTCGAGATAAAGCAGATACGGAGAACAAGCGCATACAGCCTCAGAGAATGAACAGAGACCTTCAAAACACACGAATGCGCACACACGGTGCGTCATGCCAAAAGGCACCAACGTGAGCGAGGCAGAGATGAAGAAAAGACGGCGTGAGGAAGAGAAAGGAAAGTGTGCGTGGGTAGTGGGGGGTTTAGATAAGGCCTCCATGGTAACGGAATGTCTATCATGGTTTATGTAACGCCACCCTGGTCCTCTCCATTACGCTCTCCTGAAATCCCAATCTCACATCTCCAGCTGATTACAATCTACATTGACCACATCCGTGCAGCTGGGACTCTCGGGTCTTTTTACTGACAGCCGTACATTGAGCGTGAACCCCGTGACTCCTAACCTGGAGGTGTCCCAATGTCTGAAAAACATTTATTTATAGACTCAGAAAATGAAATTGCTCAAATGTTGTATTTTAGGAGACTTGAAGGAGTTCTTAATCATGTTTTATTTAAGTTTCAATTAAAATGCAAAGTTCAGTCATGAAACTCTAGATGGCGCAGGCTGATGGGTCGTTAACGCAGACTGATGATATTCACAGCGTTAAACTACTTGACGCAAGCTGACTGGTTCATGTTGCATACGCAGCCAATGAACTTGCTAGGTAAATGGCTGGTTAGCATTCACTAGAGCACTCTGCAGCACACTTCTAGACTTCCTCTGAAACCCTCCACCTCCCTAGCTCCACCTGGTTAGATCTGCTATTTGTGCAGCAGTATGTCTTACATACTCACTCAACTGTATTATATTGTATGTTCCTGAGTAAAAATAAGAGAGAAATACTTTAACTGATCAAACATGAAGACGAGAAATACACAGCTGCAACAATACATAGTTTATCTGTGTACTTTCAGCTATCGTGGGTAATTAGGTATATTTATAATCCATTGATAATTGACATGCATTTATTGCAGTATAGAATATATTTTCTGCCTTATTCTCTAAAAAGAAACCACATCAGATCACAAGAGGAAGTTATTTCAAACACTCAACTGATGTTGTGGAGTAAAAACATATTATAATGTTCTCTATTGTTGGGCAACAGGTTTATAAACGCAAGTCATTACAAGAGAACATTTTTGGCGTGTGTTATTTTTAAAATGCACTTTACAAGCGGGGAGGCATTTTCTCATCTCAGTGCATGGATGACATAACGAACGGTTCAATATTATATTGAGAACTGGACAGAGGAGAGTAAGAGCTCTGCCCTAGTGTTAAAACCTCAAAACAAAGATTGTGAAATGAGTTTGATCCCAGTTTGGTCTCATCAAGGTCATTTTTGCTGAAACTGAAATTCTTCCAGACGGCCTTCAGCTGCACACACCCCGTTTCCTCCCATCGTCTGAAGGCAGCAGGATTATGGTGCTTTCAGTTGGCAAGAGCTTCTCTTGACCTTAAGATCAAAAGAAAGGGAGTGATTTCACTTGTCTGAACGATGGGTGTTCAGTATGTGTGATGGGTGTCTGTCTGAGCTCCCGCTTGCATTTCATTCTCACAGTGCAAGAGCATGTGCTGGTGTAGAGAATACATGTGCAGTTTCTATATTTGACTGTGATTGTGTGTGTGCATGTGCTTATGTGGGTACCTAGATTGTGTGCGTGGTGTGTGCATGTGGGTATCACGGTGGGTGTTGGATTTTGCTCTATTCCCACTCTTGTCATTTAAAGAGATGTGCTTTGTGCCAATCTGGGCAGGAGATTTGCTACACTTTAAGCTCTATCATAATGTAAACTAGTGAGTCGAAAGAGGAAAATGCATGAAAATACACTGGAGAATGTGGGGGCCGTCAGAGAAAGAAGGGATTAAATAGAGAAAAAAGCATGCGAGGCGGAAAGGTGTCATATTTGTGTCTTCTGTGCCTCATCTTCATGCTGATTTATATTTCCGAGCTAAACACCAGCACTGACTAATTTACCACTAAAGGTGGATATCAAAACTTTTACACGGTTAAACCGCATAGATAGTTTCTTATGAAAGCCTGTTTCCACCTAAAACAGGTCATACAGAGATAGAACAGAAAGTTTAAATAAGAAATAAACTCACATTTTCAGATAAAAGTTGAAATTCTAAAAAATAAAGTTGCAGTTTTAAGATAAAAAGTCACAACTGAAAGATATAAAATCATAATTATAAGAAATTAAGTTGCAGTTTTAAGATATAAAGTCACAATTTAGAGATATAGTCAATTGTAAGCTGTAAAGTTGCAATTTAGAGATATAGTCGCAATTGTATGCTGTAAATGTGCAATTTAGAGATTGGAAGCTATAAAGCAATTGGAAGCTATAAAGTCACAACTATAAGAAATAAAGTTGTTGTAAGATATAAAGTCACCATTTAGAGATATAGTTGCAACTGTAAGCTATAAAGTCGCAGTTATAAGAAATAAAGTTGTAGCTGTAAAATATAGTCAAAAATTAGTGATGTAGATTTCAACTGTAAGCTATAAAATCACAATTATAAGAAATAAAGTTGAAGTTGTAAGATATAAAGTCGCAATTTAGAGATATAGTTGCAATTGTAAGCTATAAAATCACAATTATAAGAAATAAAGTTGTAGTTGTAAGATATAAAGTCGCAATTTAGAGATATAGATTTCAACTGTAAGCTATAAAATCACAATTATAAGAAATAAAGTTGTAGTTGTAAGATATAAAGTCTCAATTTAGAGATACAGTTGAAATTGTAAGCTATAATGTCGCCATTTAAAAATATAGTTGCAATTGTAAGCTATAAAGTCACAATTATAAGAAATAAAGTTTTGAGTTTAAGATGTAAGTTAAAAAGTTGCAGCTGCAGATATATAAAGCTGCAAATGAGAGATATACAATAACAATTATGAGAAATTATGAGAGAAAAATTGCAGTTGTGAGATATAACTTTGTATTTACCAGAAAAAAATTAACAGGCTTTCATAGTTCCTGCCTTTGCAAGGTGCAAAAGCGCATATATGCGTTTTTCTGTTTTATTGCTTTGATTTACCTCGATGTGGTAAAAATTTTATTAGCATAAACCTCATCCTAAATTTGGCTCAGATCTGTTGCGTCGAAGCCAAAAGTGTTGAGTAAGGACAGCTGGATGCATTAAATGAGCGTCTTGCAGTGATTGCTCACGTGATTCAGGAATTTACTTGGCTCTTCGGAGCAGTTTTGATGCTCTCTGCTAAGCATTATATGCCTGAGGGAGGCAAACAGACCCACGCACTGACATAACACATGGCTCAATTACAGCTGCAGCACTAGTTATCGAGAATTATAAACTCCCACTCTAATTTAATCTCAACAGCCATGACAAATGCTAATGAAGAGAGATGGTCATTGCCCTAGAAAGAATGCTTACATTTGACCGGAGGGGCTCCAGAAGTGATCCAGTCAGCACAAACACACACACACACCCGCCACGGTGACTAAAAGTAAAGTTGCATGATTATATTTTACACCCTCAGCTCTGACACAACACCTCATCATTCACTCATAGAACTTGTTCGGCGCGTATATTCCGTGTGGTTACTAACATGTGCCTTAAAGGGTTTGCGGCTATCTGAGGTGGTAATTAACCCTATTGACTCCTCCTCCAGTCATTCCGTTCCTGTTTTTCACACTAACTCGACTGCCTTGCCATGTGCCTTGTTTTCGGTTCTGGCTTTGCATCCCATTTGGTTTTTTTATGGGTTTTAACTTGATTCCTTTGCCTCTGTCTCTCTGCGTGCATCTGTCTTTATTTTGTCTGTGCGTCTCGCTCTCGGCCTCTCATCTTTTTTATTTCTCCTTACTCACCATGCAGCCTCTAAAGTCAGCGTTGCCGTGGCAACCGCAAAAGATCTGCAGCTGCAAAGATGTGGAAGGAGTCTGACTTGCATGCCCACCTCCAACTTACGTATATTTTATTCAACAAGTATGACTAAAGTCTGCTAAGGCCTGGCATACATGCTGAATAAAATTTGATGCAGTACGTACTGTAATAATATAACACAGAAATACATATTTTAAATGCATATTTAGGTCTGGGTAAAAATATCGATTTCTCGATTTTAATCGGTTCTCATTTTTACGATTCAAGAATCGATTAGTCTAGCCTGTTTTCAGTTAATGATTGTAGCGCAATTCCCCATACAATAATTCACAGTAAGTTTTGTGCTTTATAATTTTTGGTATAAAACAAAGTCTCAAATCTTAAATTGTGTTTATTGGACAGCTCCAAACGCACATGAATTGATCATCTCCTCGGCTTAAACACAAGTTTCACCACAAATAAACTTGAATAAACACCCGAAGGTATGTTAAAAGAAAGAATACAACTTACCGAAATCCCTATATGTCTCATGTAATCGCTCAATCAGTCTTTCAACCGCAGAAAGACGTCAATATAACAGTTTGTAAACAATGTCACGTAACGTCACGTTTAAGTACTTGGACCAAATAACATATTCATCATCATTTTTACTGTTCTTGAATGTTTAATTTATGTTTAAATAAATCCATCATGTTTTTATGACAGCCACCATTTAAATGTTGATTTCAAAAAACGAATTGGAATATGACTATAATTATGTAGTTGTAACTTTATTATTATAAAAACTTAATTGAGTTGTCATTTAAGCATTTGTATAGCTTCAAATCAGTTCACTTTAGCTTTTAATATTATAACATTCATATTTTACAGCGTTAGTTGAGAGATACACGTTATTCTTTTCATTATTGTAATAATATAAATACTTTAAATTCATATACATGAAACCCAGTAATATAATTATGTAATTATTATACATATTTATATAATCAATAGATTGCATTTTATGCTATTTTATATAATATAATAATAGGTAGGTGTGCATGTGACCTTATTTCCTCCACTTTTCTATTATGCCTCACCTGTAGCTCTCAAAAGAGGTGTGACTTCACAAAAACATGCACAGATATGTGAAGTGTGCATGTTTGAACATGTTACATTTCTAAAATGCACATTAGAACGCCTCATGTCCCAGTATCCCGTAATGACAGGAGGATGCTTGCGTCATTTCTCGATAGTCACGATCAAGAACTACAACAAACACGTTTGCACCAATCAGTGATTGGCTGTTGCCTGCTAGTCAGTATTCAAAGCAGGGCATGATTGTGGGAATCTTTGCTGTTCAGACGAATGAGTCGACTGAGGAAATTCAACTGACAGTTCATCTTAATTAAATTCATTGTCTGACTGAAACAACATTACAGATGTATTCTGTGTCCGAGCTACTGCTCTGAAATGCGAATGTATTAGTTGAGCTTTGAATATTGGACCCTGTTTTGCTCTAGTTCATGCGTGCTTTGCTTTATTTGCATGACACGTGAAAGCTTTAGCATTTTGAACTGATGTATTCGTTTTGTGCTACTGACTCGTTTCTCATTCCTCTCAACGATCACGTTTTAATAGTTAAGTATCAATGATTTATGTGCTCCACATTGATATAACCCAGATACATAATCAGCATCATGTCTTCTCATCAGCCAAAATACAGTCCTGAAAACCTTGCTGTCAAGATGTGCCCCAGATCGCAAGATATTGTATACATTTCTATTCTTTTTTGCACATTTCACACAGTTTTTGAAAGCATCGCTCATTTATTATGCTGTTTGTAATATGTTTGTTGACGTTTATGTGAGCTAGTTTGTTCGTTTTTACTTTCAGCTGTTGAATTGTACAGGCAAATGTGTTTGTACAGTACATCGCTGCAGCCTTTGGGAGTGTCTGCGGACTAAAGTGGGACAGAAAGTGCCGTGATTTATTCTACCCACAAACCCACTGTCCTTGAGATGAGTTAGCAGAGGTGAAGGCTGGTGCCGTCAGGTTCAACTTCGTTTGTCCTTATGGAGCAAGTTCACAACCAGTCGAACAAGAACAGCTATGACGAAGTCTGCACGAAAGACCTCGTTTTCCATAGTTCCTTGTCTTTCATTATACTGTCTTCCTCGTGTCAGTTGTTGCAACCCAACACCTTGTTCAGACAAACATGAACATCTTGTTCAGTTGTGATGTCACTAATAAGGTTGTGTTCTTCTCTCTGTCTCCTTGCAGAAATACTCCTGGATGACTTCATGCTGACACACCCAATCTTCTTGGCTCCAGACAAGTTCCAGCAGGTCTTGCTTCAGCAGTATCCTTTCCCCTCGCCAGAACAATAAATGTCAAATGTACACCACTTAACTTCTGAAAATCTTCACTGGACGACTATAACCCTATCTTAATTTGATTTATCCAGGTAGAACATGTACTTGATTTATCATCTTTGGCGAAAATAGCACTGTTAACCAGTTTTATGGCTACGGCTGGAATTAGGCTCTTATCAACACATAATTTGTGTTAGACTTAACATTAAGAATTAGTTTAAGCTACAATTTATGATAGGAATGTTTCTTCAGGACCAGAAGCTCCCGCATTTGATGTGGGCAAGTGGAGCTGAATGTTATTTATTTGTTTATTTATTTATTACATTTAACTGAATATTTAACTTCTATTAAGTATTTTACGATTGAATTTAATGCATTTTGAATGTATTATTTATTCTTTGTAAATCATTTTTTAAAAACAGAACCATTGTAGTACGGAGGAACATGATCATGAGAAATAATGTTTGGAGGAAAATGAAATTCGCTCACAAAACTTTAGCATTTTCTCACAAAATGAGAAGAACTTTTGCATTCCTCCTGAGAGACTCACATTCTCTCACAAAACTTTCAATACGAGGTTTGAGAAAATAAGTATATTTCAATGCTTTTGCTTTCACTTGCAAAAATGTTGTGTTTGCTCAGAAAAAGTTTGCCATTCCCCCCCAAGAAATTTTACATTTGTTTGCAAAAAATTTAATATGAGGTTGAAGGAAAAATTATGTTAAAAATATATATTATTTACAGAGCTTCTAAAGGGAAAAAATAAGTGTGTTTGTCTGAATTCAACTGGTTTTGCGAGAAAACTCAAATATCTATGCAAGAGACTGCAAAAGTTTTGTGAGGGAAAGCAAATATCTTTGCGGGAGATCGCCAAATTTTCAGAGGGAAAGAAAATATCTTTGTGAGAGAATGCAAAAGTTTTGCAAGGGAACGCAAATATCTTTATCAGGAGAATGCAAAGGTTTTGCGACGCAATGCAAAATATCTTTGCAAGAAAGCTCAAAAGTTTTGCGAGGGAACGCAAATATCGCTGCGAGAGATTGCAGACATTTTGCAATGGAAAGCAAATATCTTTGGGAGAGACCGCAAAAGATTTGTGAGAAAACGAACGCAAATATCTTTGTGAGGAAACGTAAACGTTTTGCGAGAAAACAAACACAAATATCTTTGCGAAAAAAGTTTTGCGAGGGAGTACAACTATGTTCATGAGAGAACGCAAAAGATTTGCGAGAAAATGAACGCAGATATCTTTGAGAAAACAAAAGTTTTGCGAGGGAATGCAAATATCTTTGCGAGAAAACGAACGCAAATATCTTTGCAAGAAAATAAGTTTGTGAGGGAATGCAAAAGTTTTTCGAGGGAACGCAAATATCTTTGCAAGAAAACTCAAAATTTTGTTATGAAAATGCAAATCTCTTTGCGAGAGAACACAAAACTTTTGTCATCGAAAGCAAATATCTTTGCGAGAAATCACAAAAGATTTGTGAGAAAGCCCAAATTTTTGTGAGCAAAAGCAGTTTCTTTGGGAAACGCAAAAAATGTACAATTATATATTTTTTGTACCACCCCATATTTTTCTCACCATCATGTCACCATATTTTGCTTTCACTTGCAAAGTTTCTCTGGAAAAGCAATTCTTTTGCAAGAAAACTGAAAAGCAATGAAATATAATTTCTCCTGTCCTCCTCATGTGCTTTTAGGAGCTCTGTACTATATTGTGACATCATATTCTGGTGTCTGTATCCATTACAATTCAAGCATGACCATGCTTTATGCTTTGTCAGACAAACGGTTACCATCTAGACACAATTCAGAACTGGTTAAACCGTGTATTACTTTCTAATTGGCTTACTGGTGTAATGTTGTAGTGCTTCACCTAACATTTTTTTTTGTTTTTAGCTAAAACTTCATTATTTATGTTATTTTGTTTGAAATTGAATTATCACACTGACAGCTATGCTAGTGCCCTACATGTTCTCCAATCAGTTTGTTTACTTCATAACACTTCAGAAACAGCATTTGGCTCTAAATTATCAAGCCGAACACTTGAACGTCTTCAAAACACTTCCAAAACAAACTGAATTATCTGCCAAAAAACAGCCAACACACACAGCCGAAGAGCCCAGCGTCTTTCTACCGCAGGGGGCTAACAGTCGCACATGCCGTTTAAGATTTGGGTCAAAATGATTTACCAATTAGCTGCAATGCTAACCTAACTCTATCAGACTCTGCGGGCCAACACCCCCCCATCCTATCCCTCAGGGTCCATCGGTTGCCTAAATTCAGATAAGAAGAGTGCAATGTGGGGAATGTTTGTTTTGTTAGCTTTAGGCGTTGTGTCAGAGTGTGCACAAGTGTGTGTGCAGAGGACACCCCTCTCTCTCTAAGTCCCCTCTCTCATTCGGTGACCTACATTCCTTCTGTGAGTGGCATAGCCCCCCCTACCCACACCATAATGGCGTCTGAGGGGCTTGTCTGCGGACTTTAAGCACAAAGGTATTCCTGGGGAGGCCCGTCTGCGTGCCTCAGCGCTGCTAATGCAGCGTGTCTGCTGCGGCTCTCCTGTGCGGCGGCCCCCCGAGTGTCTGCGGCAGTCAGTGACCCTCGCTAATCTTCCCTGACTGCCGTCACCACCTCGCCTCATGATCCGCTCCTCTCTTTCTCTTTCCTCTCCCACCTCCCGTGCCATATATCTTTCTACTTTCCACACCTTTTTTCCTGGTCTTTGACTTGACCTAATCCAGGCCTAATCAGATCTTTTTGTTGTGGCAACATGTCTGCTTCCTGCTTCAGAAAGCCCTGTCTCGTAGACTTCCCACTCGTCAGGGCTCATTTGAGGGGTTTAATAAAAAGATTTCAAAGCAGGATGATTCCTTTTCACTTAGGACTGATAGCGCTTTTAGCTCTTCACACATCGACACTCCCGATGGAGTCAGCCTGGCCGGACTCCAAACCGCTGTGGCGGCCACGATCCAGGGCTCGTGCGAGCAAACAGAGTTCAACTTTCGCAGCTGCCCAGCGGCTCAGACTGCTGCTGTTTTTTTGGCACCCGAGCAGAGGTGAGGTCTGGATATAGATTTACTAGATCTGGGATGCCATTTGCAGAAGCTCCTCTTGGGCCTTTTTTGTATGGGAATAGCTGTGTCAGTTTTAGACGGGGTGTCGGGGACTCTTTAATTATAGGCAGAGAGGCTTAGGGATACTCCAGTTTAAATTTAGTCCGCCTTTCAGGTTTCCTGCTCATATGAGTGGTAGGACTGGGGACAGGGAGTGTTTGCAGATTTTTAGGTCATGTTACGTGCCGAAAAAGTCTATGTCTTTGCTTAAATGATTATGTGTGACTTCACCAACGTGACTTACATAAGCATGCGAGTAGAGAAAAAAATCTATTGCGCGAGTGTTTATGTTGTAACTTGTGTGTGTATGTGAGTGTGTGTGGGTGTGATGGGTGTGTTCCATCGGCCTCAATACTTTTCAAAGGTTGTAATTATTCTGGCTGTCTAGCCACAGAAGCATAGATTTTGTTTTTCCAGTGCGGCATCTGTGTCAGGTGATCGGACAGCGGCTGTCTGAGTATGTGTTTATCCGCATACACTCATAAAAACCGGCTCAGTGCAATTTCTGTGCTGAAAAACACCAGCTGTGTGTTGTGTTTGAGTCTATCTTTCTATCTATCTATCTATCTATCTATCTATCTATCTATCTATCTATCTATCTATCTATCTATCTATCTGTCTATCTGTCTGTCTGTCTGTCTGTCTGTACATGTGTGGACATGTGTGTACAGTTATGTTCACTGTATTTAGTGAGCGCAGGTGTGTATGTGTTGGCTCATGAATGAGTTGTTCCTTAACTCCTGGCTCAGATTCAGCTCAGAGGGTAAGCAGGGTGAGGGCTGGCCCGGCTGGGACGGAGCTGAGCGGAAACTTGCGGTTCTGACTGTGGCCTTCCGCTATCTGGACACATACAGAGACTTACTGCAGGAGGAGGGAGATCGCTCCAACACCTTCCCAAAGGTACTGCATACGTTTTAAACAAACAAACAAAACTCAAACTGCAAAATAGATACTGAAAAATTATCATTTTTAGTTTAAGTATTTTTGTCTTGTTTTAAAAAAACATACATTCATTGATTTGAGAAACAACATGAGTCTTGTTTGGGGAATATATCTTGAATTAAAGGGACAGTTCACCAAAAAAATTGAATTCTGTCATTAATTATTCACCCACTTGTCGTTCCAAACCCATAAGACCTTCGTTCATATTCAGAACACAAATTAAGATCATAAATTTTTTATGAAATCTGAGAGCTTTCTGACCCTGCATAGACAGCAACGCAACTGACACATTCAAGACCCAGAAAGGTAGTAAGGACATTGATAAAATAGTCTATGTGAGAAATTTCTTCTCCTCATCTCCTTTATTTTCTTCCTCAACTGTAGTGTTATAAAGCTACGAGAATACTTTTTGTGTGCATAGAATACAAAAATAACAACTTTATTCAACAATTAAAGTGCCCCTATTATGGATTATGAAAGGTTCATACTTTGGCTTTGCGAGCGAACAGATATTGCTGTTAGCCGAATAGCCAGAGACCTACAAGCTGTGCAGAGCGAACATGACTAAATACGGATTTTGCATGCTAGAGTACATGAGAGCAACCGTTTTTGAAGGATTACTCCACTTTCAGAATAAACATCTCCTGATAATTTACTCATCCCTATGTCATCCAAGATGTTCATGTCTTTCTTTCTTCAGTCGCAAAGAAATTAAGTTTTTTGAGGAAAACATTCCAGGATTTTTTCCCCATATAGTGGACTTCAGTGGTCGCTCAACGGATTGAAGGTTAAAAATGCAGTTTCAGTGCAGCTTCAAAGAGCTCTAAACCCAGGTAGATCCCAACCAAGGAATAAGTGTCCTCTCTAGCGAAATGATTGGTCATTTTCTTAAAAAACATATTATTTATACTCTTTTTAACCACAAATGCTCGTCTACTCTCTGCACACTCCTGTTCAAGACAGGGTATGTCTAAAAACTCCCATCTCATTTTCTCCTCCAACTTCAAAATTGGCCTTCATTGCTGTTTTACCTTTTTTTTTCGTAGAGGTTGTTTGACCCTCCTTGCACGTTCACTTTGTAAACACTGGGTCGGTACTTCTGCAGCGATGTAGGACGATTTTGAAGTTGGAGGAGAAAACGAGTTGGGAGTTTTTCAGCATAACCCTAACAGATTCACCCTTACAGAGCAGAGCACAGTGTCTTCTCCACAGGAATCCGCTACAGTGTTTGAGGGAGGGGCGTTTAAGTTTTCCCAGGTCTGTATGTGCAACAAGTGGGCAGGCAATATGCTAATGTTTGAAGTTGAAGTCAACTTGAAACAGCTAAAGATCCATTTTAAAAATGTCTTGTTTTCATGACTCGGAATCAGTTTTTTCTTTTGAAAGACAATAACTTATACATGGAGCACTTTCAGATCTATAACTTCGCAGGATGTTTTCATTAACTTTATGTCATTTTAAAAAGTAATTTTCAAAACTCCATAATAGGGGCACTTTAACCAGACGCAGGAGCTGGTGTTCTAATGTAGAACCTGGATACAGTGCACCTTGTTTACAAGCGGAGGAAGACTGAAGATGTCTGAAGATTTCGACAGAAAGGATGACTTGCAATTTTTTGCCCAGCCTTATTATTTGAACCATAATATAGAGATGACGAACTAAGAGAGATGGTTGTTCTGTGTCAGAACGCTGGCTCCTGCATCAGCAGAACCAAATGCTTGCACTATATTACTCTCGTGAACATTAAAGACTGACACAGAAGAGAAGAAATTGTTGAAAAAGCCGTTATTTTTGCTTTCTTTATGCTTAAAAAGTATTCTCGTAGCTTCATAATGTTACGGTTGAATGTCACATGGACTATTTTAACGATGCCCTTACTACCTTTATAGGCCTTGAACCTGTCAGTTGTGTTGCAGAAAGCTCTCGGATTTCATCAAAAATATCTTAATTTGTGTTCTGAAAATGAACGACGGTCTTACAGAATTGGAACAACATAAGAGTGAGAAATTAATGACAGAATTTTCATTTCGGGGTGAACTATCCCTTTAAGGTTACATTTATTACCCCATTAGCAATTGCATGCACCTCATTTAGGTTTTGTTAGACGTTTTTTTAGAAAAATAAGCCTCGTTGGAGATTTGTATATTTTGTACTTTTGTACAGTTCTTAGAATGTCATCATTGGTATAAGACTATCAGGGTTACTATGGTAACAGAACACATTACAGCCCCGCTAAATAGCTCTTTTTGTCTGTTTCACATCAGTTTTTCTTAATTAAAGACAAACACACCTGCACACCAGACGGTATTTTTTTCTTGTTTGTGACGTTTTGTTCTGGTACATGACTACACAAGGTTTATTTTGAAGCTTGTTCCTTTCTTATGTTTTCTTGCAGCTGTTTTTAGATGTTGGACCATGAATTAGACTCTGTTTTCACATTCAGTTTCATTAAGGGGATCGTTCACTGAAAAAACAAAAAGTCTGTCATTAATTACTTTAATTAATTACACTCTCAACCTGGAATACCCGCGTTCATCTTCAGAACACAAATTAAGACATTTTTGATGAAATGCATGAGCTTTCTGACCCTGCATAGACAGGTTCAAGGCCCAGAAAGGTAGTAAGGACATAGTTAAAATAGTCCATGTGACATCAGTGGCTCAAACATAATTTTATGAAATTACAAAAATGCTTTTTGTGCTCAAAGAAAACAAAAATAATGATATTATTCAACTATTTCTTCTCCTCATCTTCTTTATTTTCTTCCTACTGGTCTTATTAACAAATGCATGTCGTTTCAGGAGCTGTATTTGTGCGCCGTTCAGGAGCTCAGCCGCTTTCCTGAACTGGTGGAAGACGTCCTGAAGCTTCAGCGCTGGACTGAGATATTACACAGCCCGTAAGCATCAAATCCCTTTCATCCTCACAGCGGAATATTAATATAAGCTATAAATATTTTTTATGAGCTATAATGGCTGCAGAAATCATAGAGGAACAGAAAATCATATAATACACGAAGACTCAGAGCTTCTTAGTTTGCCGAAGTACACCATGAGTTGTAAAGTATTAAATGAGGCGCATGCAGTTGCCCATTAAGAGCTTTAGAACCAGATGAAGAATTAATGTGCGGAGATTAATACTTTAATGTGTTGTGTTCGATTTCGATTGTGTCGTTTAAAGCCTCCCAACAGGGCAGCAGTCTTTTCATAAACCCTTTTCTGTAACTCAGTTTATAAAAAGCACATTTTTTCCTGGACAGCTTTTAATTGGTACTGGCATGTTTGGTCTTTCTGCATCTTTAAATTATAAGGATGCCATGCAAACATAATCAATGCCATTTTCATGGGTTTGGCATATTGGAGTTTAACATTTCTTGCAGTTGAGTTATAAACAGTTTAATAGCATGCCATGACTGGTCCTCAAATATCTTGCCCATGCATAGCGTATTTTCCATCCCTGATGCCATTACCCAACTAATTTTAGGTTAATAATAGTCTTTTGGAGACAAATAACTTATTCAGTTATTTACACACGAATATCTACCTGACTTGTTTTCCATTCTCTCCGACAGAGCCGAGGAGGACAAGGAAAGTCGCAAGAAGCAAGTCCGCCCGCTCTTCCGACACTTCAGACGTATCGACGCCTGCCTGCAGCCCCGAGAGGCTTTCCGTGGCTCGGACGAGAGTACGTTCAAACGTTCGTTTTAATACGATGCATAAATATTGCACAGACCGACCGCAGTTTATTACCGTTGCGTTTGCTTAGCTGTGCAATAACGCCCATGAGAATACTATTAGTGAATCCTCTTATTCATCCTTTTTCTGTGAAAGTGCCAGTCTGGTTCCACTTCGTTCAGACCAGGATGACAAATCGGGTCACAGAAGTAGTGTCTGCCAAGTTTTATAGATGCAATGAGCTCATCTGATGGAATGGGACTCTTTGTCAGGACAGTGGCTCAAGCCAAGTTAAGTGATTTCCCAGACCTTAATCAATAGGCAATCTGACAGTACGAAACGCCGCTGACCCTGAAGCTTCCAGTGACCCAGTTTCTGCTTTTGTCAGAGCCGTCACTGGTGAATGGAGAGGAAGTCAATACTGTACATAATTACTGCTATTCAAAGTTTTGCTTCTTTTGTTTAACTTGAGATAAAATGATTATATATATATAAAAGAAACTCTAATATCTCTAATAATATCTTATTCAGTTTTGCCATCACAGGTATAAATTACATTTCATTTAAATTATATTAATAATATATTCGAATGATTTCTGAAGAATCATGTGACTCTAAAGACTGGAATAATGACTTCTGAATATTCAGTATTGACATCACAGATATAAATTGCATTTTTAAAAAATACTAAAATAGAAAACAAATATTTTAAATTGTTATAATATTCACAAATTTAATTTAATTTAAATTAATAATATATTACAATGATATTTGAAGAATTGTGTGAATTCTGAATATTCAGTTTTGCCATCACACATATAAATTATATGTAAACATATTAAAATAGAAAACAAATATTTTAAATTGTATTAGTATTCACAAATTTAATTTAATTTAATTTAATTTAAATTTTTAGAGTGATTTTTGAAGAGTCTTGTGAATTCTGAATATTCAGTTTTGCCGTCACAGATATAAATTACATTTAAAAATATATTTTAATTATTTACTTTACTTTAATAGAAAATGAGCTGTGCACAAACTAAATTTTATTCACTTTGCAAACTCCATTTTTTTCCAAATGATATTAATAATACATTAATTTAATTTAATTTAATTTAATTTAATTTAATTAATATTAGAATGATTTCAGAAAAATCATGTGATGCTAAAGACTGGAAAAAATGGCTTCAGAATATTCAGTTTTGCCATGACAGATATAAATTACATTTTAAAATATATTAAAATAGAAAACATATATTTTTAATTGTAATTTACCTTAATTTAATTGAATAATATATTAAAAAGATTTCCGATGAATCATGTGACTCTAAAGACTGGAATAATATGTCACAAATTTAATTTAATTTAATTTAATTTAATTTAATTTAATTTAATTTAATTTAATTTAATTTAATTTAATTTAATTTAATTTCTGAAAAATCATGTGATGCTAAAAACTGGAAAGAATGGCTTCTGAATATTCAGTTTTGCCATTACAGATATAAATTATATTTTACAATATATTAAAATAGAAAACATATATTTTCAATTGTAATTTAATGTAATTAATTTTTTAATTGTAATTAATTTTAATTTAATTTAATAATATATTCGAAAGATTTCAGATGAATCATGTGACTCTAAAGACTGGAATATGTCACAAATTTAATTTAATTTCATTTCATTTAATAACAAAAAATTAGCTGTATACAAACACAATTTTATTCACTTAGCAAACCTCTTTTTTTCCAAATATTATTATAACATTGTGATACTGTTGCCTGAGGTCATTGGTGAACTGAATTACTAGCAAATTTGTCAGTGTCACAGAATTAAAACACATGCTTTACATAATTTGTAAAATAACATACATCACACCACAGTATAACACATAAAACAGTCCGTCAATAGTTATAAGCCATAAAAACAAGCAAATTTTAAGCTGTAATTTAAAAATATTGCCACAGCAAACGCACAACCAATTTTATGATTTAGTCTAAACCTTGTCATTTTTAATAACTTTTGACTAGCAGATCGTAGCATTCTTCCAGATTGATATTCAGGTGAGATACAAAAGACAGGCCGGGGCAAGACCGTTCACTGATTTTTGTATAGTAATAAAAGTATTTTACTTCAATAATGTACCTGAAGGCACTGGGGGTGATATGTATTGGACAGTAGATTTGACTGTTTGGTCCTTGTTTAGTTTTCTGCAGGGTTTACACACCAGATCACTCGTACGTGACCATTCGGAGCCGGCTTTCATGCCGGGTCGGAGAAATCTTGGCACTGGTGAAAGAGAAACTCCAGTATAGCGAAGACCAGCCCACCCAACCTGCCAACCTCATACTGGTGGCCGTCACGTCATCCGGGGGTAAGAGAATTAAAATCCGAAACTCCAAACACTGCGTCATTTGTGTACATTATGAAGTGGCGTACCAATCCATAATGATCCAGACCTTGACTCACTGTTTGGGGACACAACATTTTTCGAAATGACTTGGCTCATCTGCTTTAACATCACAATCTAATCTGTGTTTGTTCAGAGAAGGCAGTGTTCCGTCCCAGCGACGAGGCCGTTTTCACCACTCTGGGCGTCAACACCCACCTGTTCGCCTGTGAGCCCGCGGAGCTCGAGAGCTTGGTGAGAACCGTGGGCGAGACGCTCGTGTGGAGGGGCGGGAGTGGTGTTCCCATGGAGACCCTCATAAATAGCGAGCATAAGTGTTCTGTGTTTGTTACAATCATACTGGAATTCTGATTTAATGTTAAACACCACAAATTACATATTCACTAAAGATGTTATCCACAGTAGTGCTGAGAACTTAAATCAGTGGTTTAGAAAGCATTAGATTGCCATCAAAATCTTGTTTTATTCAACCACAAAATGAAAGTAGCGTCTCGCCATGAGTCAAACAAAGAGCTGGAGTTATTTCAAATCTACCATCGTAGTTCAGCTTCACTGTGTGAGAAGAATGCGGGTGGATGTGAGCAAATATTCAAGACCTGGGGGCACCTAGTGTAGAAGTTATTAAAAAAAGCCATATTGACTTGTCCTGCTCTGTGATTACGATCCTCATCCGCATGTGTTTGTTGGTCAGATACCGCTCCCTGAGGAGATCCACTGGTCACCAGGAGACAGCAAACTCCATGACATGAGTGCAGAGGAGGTGGCCAATCAGCTGGTGGTGTTCGACTGGGAACTCTTCAGCTGTGTGCACGAGGTCAGGACACTACAGCCCTCAAATCATCAGTATTCAGCACGGCTTCACCACAGACAGACACGGGCCAGCGTAGAGCTGCTGCAGTGCATTGTGCACATATTGTTAAAATATTTAATGCTTCCACATCATAGTAATTGGCGGAGATCAGGAGATTCATTCGTAAAATTCCTTGTAGCTCTGCATTAAACTGTTTTTATTTATGTGCATGGTAGATGCTTTAATCCAAAGCAAATTGCAGGACATTTAAGGTGCATTTATGTGAATTTAGGAAACAAACCCATGATCTTTTAGTTGCTAGTGTCATGCTCACAATTAATTAGTTGTGGGTTGTTTTTTTTTTTTGTAAAAATTGTTTATTAGTTACTTTTAAACTTAATTATAAATAATACATGGTTTTAAATTCTTAAAAAGTTGGAAATATTGCCAAAATAAAATAAAATAAGCCGAGCTACAGAAATGACTAAAAACAAAGCTATATAAATAAATCAGAAAGATTTAAGCAAAAATAAAGCTCATAACAAAATTACTAAAACTGAAATAAGTTCATTAAAGCTATATAGAAAAATGCAATAAATTAATAAATAAATATATATATTAATAATAACAATTACAATAGCTCATAAGTGAATTACTAAAACCAAAATATAGAATAAAGGCTAATTCAAAATAAATAAATTGATTAATATTATATTAGCATTGCCTTGACAAATAAATTAAGTGAAATAAGTTGAGGTACTGAAATTACTAAATACAAAACTGAAATAAATTAAAGCTATACAAAAAAATACAATAATAACATTTAAAACAGCTCATAACAAAATTACTAAAATTAAAATAAAACTAAATATAAAATTAAGGTTATTTCAAAAGAATCAAATAATTGAATTATATCAGTATTGCCTTGACTAAATTAAAATAAGTTGATTTACTGAAATTTTTAAAAGCAAAACTGGAATAAATCACTTAAAGCTATATAGAAAAATGTAAAAATAAATAAATAAAATAATAATTACAACAGCTCATAACAAAATTACTGAAACGTAAAATAAAATTAAAATAAAACTGTAAAATATAAAATAGAGGCTAATTCAGATTAAATAGATAAATTAATATATCAGCATTGCCTTTACAAATAAATTAAATAAAAAAGGGTTAAGGTTCTGAAATTACTAAAAGCAAAACTGAAACAAATTAATTAGAGCTATACAGAAAAATGTAAATAAAATAAAATAAATAAATAACTGTTACAAAAGCTCAGAACAAAATTAATAAAATTTTAACTAAAATAAAAAAAAAATGAAAATCTCAAACAAACACTAATTCAAAATAAATAAATGAATTAATATTATATCAGCATTTAAATAAAATTAAAATAACATTATTATAGTATTATATCAGCATTGCTTTGACAAATAAATGAAAAAAAATGTTGAGGTACTGAAATTACTAAAAACAAAACTTTAACAAAATTACTAAAATACTAAAAACAAAAATAAATTGAAGCTATATAGAAACATGTAAAATAAATAAATAAATAAAATAATAATTACAAAAAGCTCATAACAAAATTACTAAAACTTTAACTAAAATTTAAATAAAATGGGAAATATAAAATAAAGGCTATTTCAAAATAAATCAATTAGTTAATATTGTATCATCATTTAAATAATTTGTCAGTATATATTATTAATTGGTATGTCCTTTGTAGGGTGGGTTACTACAAAGTCTGATCAAGACTTGTCTAGTACTCTGTAGTTTTCCATTGCAATCAAATGTATGCCTTAGGAGCTGGCTTTTAGTTCAAGGCTAGCCGCATAGCAAAGTTCATGTAAAAACAACAAAACGTTATGGCACGTTATGCAATGTTTTCCGTGTGCCTTTGTTCCTGTTCGTGTTTGATGTTTTTTTGGGTGGGTGGGTTTGTTTGAACAGGTGGAGTTTGTCTGCTACGTGTTTCATGGGGAACAGGCTCGCTGGCGCCCCCTCAACCTGGAGCTGATCCTGCAGCGGTGCAGCGAAGTGCAGCACTGGGTCGCCACCGAGATCCTGCAGTGCCAGTCGCTCCCAAAGAGGATACAGCTACTGCGCAAGTTCATAAAGATTGCAGCCTTGTGAGTACACGTGCTTGGGTAGGGTACAAGCTGAAACAGCTTATGAAGGTGACGAACATGAATTATTCAGGAATCATCATGACACCGAACTGCGTCAGAACTGTGAACGTGATAACATATGACCACCTACAGATGTCAACACCTATTCAGTATTCTGGCTCTCGGACGGGACGGTTAGTCAATCATAATAGGGTTCATTTGCATATAGTTTAATTCTAAGGCTCAAAAAAAGAGTCATGTAATTAAAATATTTTTGGTGGAAGAAACCTTGACTATCATCTTTAGGGACTTTAGGGAAAATTCTGTGCTTTCACATCTTATTCACATTCTACGACTGCGTTTTAGTGCCACGTTAAAACATAAAAAAAAATCTAAGATTTCGAGAATAAAGTCGAAATATTCAGAGAATAAAGTAGAAGTATTATGAAAATAAAGTCAAAACATTTTGAGAATAAGGGTGAAATATTATGAGAATAATATGACACATTTTTTAATTTAATTTAATTTAAACAGCTCAGCTTTCAAATTCTGTCAGTTTTACAAAATACAAATTATAAATGTTTTTCAGCTTTATTTAAAGTTTTCTCTAAACATTTCAACTTTATTCTCAAAACATTTCGACTTTTTCTCGTAGTTTCGACTCTATTTTCGAAATATTTCAACTTTATTTTTGTAAGTTCTACTTTATTCTCGTAGTAGTTTAACTTCGTTCTCGTAATTTCAGCTTTATTCTCGAAATATTTCGACTTTATTCTTGTAATTTGAACTTTTTTCTTGAAATATTTTGACTATTTTCGTAATTTCAACTTCATTCTCGAAATACTTCGACTTTATTCTCGTAATATTTCAATTTCATTCTCGTAATTTCGACTTTATTCTCATAATTTGGACTTTTTTCTAGTTATTTCGACTTTATTCTCGTAGTATTTCGACTTTATTCACGTAATATTTCATCTTTTTTCTCAAAATATTTAGACTTCTCATAATTTCACCTTTATTCTCATAATATTTTGACTATTCTATTGGTAAGAAAGTAGAAATATTACAAGAATTTCGACTTTATTCTCATAATATTTCGACTTCATTCTTGTAATTTCGACTTTATTCTCATAATTTGGACTTTTTTCTAGTAATTTCAGCTTTATTCTTGAAAATAACTTTAGTCTCGTCGTACATTCCAATGTTATTTTAGAATTATTTATTTACTGGTTTAGTACTTACTAATATTTTAAATTCGATTTAAATTTTTGATTTGTATTTTTCAAGTTTTTATAATTGTAATTTTTTTAATTATTTGATTTTTTTAATGTGATTTTTATTCTTTTCAGTTGTTTCAGTGGGTTGCCAGACAAGTTTTTTTAGTTTATATTTTTTAGCTTATATTTTGTTTCTTTTATTTCAGCTTTATTTCGATAACTAAATACAAAGTTTTCAATAGATTTAGATAACAATAACAGCACTATTACATTGTTTATTAGGTTTGTGTGTGTAATGATTGCTGTTGTGTGTGTCTTTTAGATGTAAACAGCAGCAGGATCTGCTGTCGTTCCTGGCGCTGGTTCTGGGACTGGACAACCCTGCAGTCAGCCGCCTACGTCTGACCTGGGAAGTGAGTGCATTTGTTTGTTAATGTCACTTTTTCACTCTCTCTGTCGCACTCACACACAGTCTCTTAGCACCTCTGCCTACTCTCGTTCCTAAGAAGCGCCGAGTGTTATTCTTGGCAGGAGGCTATTAGCAGTTGTCATGACAACGGAGCTGAATTAGCTTGTGCTGCTCCAAAGGAAATATTTCCATGTCCACCTGTACATCTAGTGTCAGATTATGCTGTTTGAGTTTTGAATGAGTCATATCCCCTCAATTCTCTGTTTTTTTCTTTTCTCTTGTCATATGTGTTGCATTGTATGTGCTGTTTTCACGCATCCGATTCCTAATGGAGTTTTAATTGGCACATGAAATGTGTCATTTGCTAATTGCATACATGTGTGTGTGTGTTTTGGCAGGGCTTGCCAGGAAAGTTCCGGAAACAGTTTCAGCAGTTTGAGAGCATTGCGGTAAGTGAAGAACTCCCAAATGCACTTCAATATCTGAATTGTTTCTCCTAGACAGCAGGAAGATTGAATGGAGAGCAAGTGAAGGCTTTTGCTTGGGACTCCTGCTTCTCAGATGCTTATCTTGACAGAACGACTTATAGAGTTTCAGATAACATCTTAAAAATGTCTTAAACTGGGCTGAGATTTTCAAAGAACAAAAGTTCAGTATGAGCCACAAAACCACAAAACTAGTCTTAAATAGCACGGGTGTATTTGTAGCAATAGCCAAAAAATACATTGTATGGGTCAAAATAATACATTTTTCTTTTATGCCAAAAATCATTAGGATATTAAATAAAGATCATGTTCCATGAAGATATTTTGTAGAATTCCTACTGCAAATATATTAAAACTTAATTTTTGATAAGTAATATGCATTGCTAAGAACTTCATTTGGACAACTTTAAAGGAGACTTTCTCAATATTTAGATTTTATTTGCACCCTCAGATTCCAGATTTTCAAATAGTTGTCCTATTTCAAAATATTGCCCTATCCTAACAAACCATACATCAATGGAGAGCTTATTTATTCAGCTTTCAGATGATGTATACATCACAATTTCAAAAAAATGACCCTTATGACTAGTTTTGTGGTCCAGGGTCACATTTTGCTTCTTAAGACCTCAATATAAGCCTAGGAGCTGCTGGAATTCAATTTTTTGGTTTCCTGTACCTGCTTTTTTTGAATCTCAAAGTGACGGAACCCATTAATTTTCAATTTACAGTTCAGCTAAAACTCTTCTTTAATGTTCTACTCTTAACCATCTTCAATGACCTGAGGGTGAGCAAATTAAAGAGATAGTTCACCCAAAAATAAAAATTCTGTCATTAATTACTCACCCTCATGTTGTTCCAAACCAGTAAAACCTTCGTTCATCTTCAGAACACAAATTAAGATATTATTGATGAAATCCAAGAGCTTTCTCACCCTACACAGACAACAACTATTCTTGTAGCTCTATAACAGTACGGTTGAAGCACTGATGTCACATGGACTATTTTAACAATGTCCTTACTACCTTTCTGGGCCTTGAACGTGTCGGTTGTGTTGTTGTCTATGCAGGATCATAAAACTTTTAGATTTCATCAAAAATATCTTAATTTGTGTTCTGAGGATGAGTTAAGGTCTTACAGGTTTGGAACGACATGAGGGTGAGTAATGACAAAATTTTAATTTTTTGGGTGAACTATCCCTTTAATAACTGAATGCAGTGTAACTGAGAACTCCATTAAGTCTCGTGATCTCTGAAAGTACAACCTTCTAGCAATAAAATTTGTCACTCTGCAGGCTGATTTGACATTAATCGACAGCATTCGTGATGATGATGTTGCTTGTGTTGCTACAGGACCCTTCGAGGAACCACAAGTCATACAGAGACCTTCTAGCAAGCTTGAGAGCCCCACTCATACCCTTCACTCCACTGCTGCTTAAGGGTGAGTCCCTCACACAAACACGCACACATTCCCATGTTACAGTAGCAGCAGTGTGCTCTCAGTCTCTTCCTCCAGCTGTTGTCCATATGTGTTCCTATAAAGTCCCCTCCTGCCGCGACTGCCTCTGTGATTTGAAGTCGGTCTGAAAGGCCCCGCCTCATTAATTAATGCCCCTCTGATCTGCAGCTCCTGTACATGCTGGATTTCAGACCCCCTGCAGCCAAACATGCACCAGGGATCAACATGCATGCATACACATTAGTGATACACACAAACACATGTGCATTTTGGATTACGATGGCATTTCCAGGGTTTTTTTTTAATGATATTTTCTATCCTCTAATCTTAAACTTATCCCTTAAAGGAGTAGTTCACTTCCAGAACAAAAATTTACAGATAATGTAACGTAATCTAAGATGTTTGTGTCTTTCTTTCTTCAGTCGTAAAGAAGTTGTTTTTTGTAGAAAACATTTCAGGATTTCTCTCCAGTGCAGTTTAAATGCAGCTTCAAAGGGTTCTACAATCCAACGATCCAAACCGAGGAAGAAGGGTCTTATCTAGCGAAACAATTGATCATTTTCTATATATATATATATACTTTTGAACCTCAAATGCTCATCTTGTCTAGCTCTGCATGAACTCTGTGTATTCCGGGTCAATGCAGTTAGGGTACGCTCATCTTATTTTCTCCTCCAACTTCAAAATCATCCTACATCACTGCAGAAGTACCGACCCAGTGTTCATAAAGTGAACATGCAAAGAAGATCAAATGCCCTTTACAAAATAAGGTCAAACAACGATGTAGGACGATTTAGAAGTTGGAGGAGAAAACGAGATGGGAGTTTTTCGACATACCCTAACTGTATTGAACGGGACTGCACAGAGTACGCATTCACATTGCAGAGCTAGACAAGACGAGCTTATAAGGATTGAAAGGATAGACTTTTGTTTTGTTTTTTTAAGAAATTGTTTCACTAGATAAGACCCTTCTTTATCGGCTGGGATCATTTAGAGCTCTTTGAAGCTGCATTTAAGCTACATTTTGGACGTTCAAACTCACGGGCACCATATCAGTCCACTATATGGAGAAAAATCCTGAAACGTTTTCCTCAAAAAACATAATTTCTTTACGACTGAAGAAAGAAAGACATGAACATTGTGGATGACAATGGGGTTAGTACATTATCTGTAAATTTTTGTTCTTGAAGTGAACTTCTCCTTTAACCGCATAATTTTTGCATGCTTTTAAGACATTGTTTTATCTCTTTTTGGGTTTACTTGTAGACGTTGTGCTTGAGGGGATATCTGGTATCCAGAATGAAAGCAAAACCTGACCCACAGTTTGTTCCTGCAATTCGTTAAAAAGTTTCATTATATGCACAAATTGTTGTCTGAAAAACACTAAATCTTGCATGAAGATCTTGTACTGACTAACAAGGCAAATTTTATATTTTTTTATGCCATTAACGCCTAAAAGTACAGGAAATGTATTGACGTACATTTTTGCACTTCTTTCTCTCACATTGTTGCAAAGTGCAAGTATGTACACTACCATTCAAATCGAAGATATTTAAGAAGTCTCTCATGCTCACCAAGCCTGCATTTATTTGATAAATAAAAACATGTTTTGAAATATTATTACAGTTTGAAATGAGTGTTTTCTATTTGAATATATTTTAAATGTAATTTATTCCTGTGATGCAAAGCATCATTACTCCAGTCTTCAGTGTTACATGATCCTTCAGAAATCATTCATATATGCTGATTTGCTGCTTAAAAACATTTCTTACTATTATACATTTCATAAACAGTTGTGCTGCTCAATATTTTTGATATATAAATACATTTATGATACATTTTTCAGGATTCTTAGATTCTTAAAGTATTTTTGCAATTTAAAAACCTTTATTGTACATTTTGATCAGTGTGTATCTTTTCTAAATACAAAAAGCCTCAAATTTCTGAATGGTAGTGTATGAGTGCTTCTCAAATTTGTTTTCTTCCCCCCTTCCGCCTTTAAAACCGGTCATGTACACGCACATACACACCTTTACCTATCCGCTTATCTTCTAGACACATTCACACACACAGCTGCTATATTCCTGTCCCGTCTGTCCTCTCTCATGTCTGTAGTCTCTCCATGTCTTTCCACTCTCTGTCTCCTTCCCTGTAGGTGCTCATGACTCAAGCCTGTCAGGATCAGTTGAGCATCAAAGTCTTTGCTGAGCATTGCTCTGCGCTTCAGTCTGACACACACATTACATGACTCCGGCACGAGACGCACGGAGGCGTACGAAAGAATTTATGATTTAGGAAAAACAAGCTCAAGAAAATGTTTCTTGAGGAGCAAATCAGCATGTTACCATGATTTCTGAGGGATCATGTGACACTGAAGACTGGTGTAATGATGCTGAAAATGTAGCTTTGCCATCACAGGAATAAATGACATTTAAAAATATATTATAAGACTACTTTCAAAAACAAAAAAAAAATCCTACCAAACGGTAGTGTATGTTGTATTAAATAACTTACTCCCAAACAAAGTTCTCTCTTAATTAGAATCATTTTTTGAATCAATTCAAATGAATCATTGAAAAGAATTGGTTCGAAAGAGTTGTTTGAATGAGACTTCACTAAGGTAAACAGGCTGTAGCAGGATAGTACACTGTTCCCTGTGCATTTATGTTTGATTATTATTGCTGTAGATTGAGTTGGCATGCTTTTATACTAGAATCCATTCTGAAATTAATTTAGTATACAGTATACATACTGTCTAGGAACATTTTTTCAGAATGTTTTATTTTCTCAATACATTTGTGATAGGATTACTGACAGTTTTTGCTAGATTTACAATATACAACCAGTTTATTGCTTAGGGATTGTTGTCCACAATGCAATGTTTGGGACATTTGGGAATGTCTTGTTAAATCTTAGAGCACCTTTGCTTTGTGGATGCTGATCTGTCACTTCCCATAGCACAGCTTCATGTGTCGTCTGACAGTTGGGAATCCCTGGTGTTTAACAGATTTGAACAATGTGTCTGCAGGAGCTGTTGTCCTAAAAGTGTAAATTGTCTTGAGTCTGCTGGGATAAAGATGTCAGAATGATGTTAGTAGTTGACAGACGGTGTTATTTGTGTCCAGAAATGTCAACCAACATACTTTCTTTGTGAATCCACAAGCCAGTATGTGTGCATGTGTGTGATAGAAACGTACTTGCCGTGTCATCTAGTGCATTCAATTATGCTGATTATGCTGCATGCCTGAGGACAGTATAGCTGCGTTTATTCTTCATTGTAAATGTAGATTGATACGTTGAATATGTTTCAGAATTTTCTCTGAGTGGACATTTCAGGGTGTAAGAGCTAAAATGGTCACCTTCAAAAGAAGCCAGAGAGGTCGTTTGGGATGTTTGTTTGTGATGGCAAGGCGAAATGTGACACGTGTTGCATTTTTAATGGATTTTTTGTTAAAAACGCCTCAAGCCTCAGCGTTGCAGGTCAGGAGGTGAAGCATGATGCGCCCCTCCTTCTCTTTTTCTCTTTCTCAAAATGTAGGTAACTTTATTGCCATGACTACGAAAAGGCATTGTACTTTTAAAATTTTAAATAATAATAATTATAATAAAAAAAGCAACTAAAATATTAAATAAATAAATAAATAAATAATGGTTTATTAACCCAGTTGAGATATAATGTTAAGAAGTAATATGCTAACTAATTTGTTTTTGACAGGCAAATATAAACCAATGTAGTACCACAGTTGTGAATTGTACTTTCCATACTAGTGTAGTTTATGTATTTTTTATATACTATTTATTCAAATTTTGAATTAGCTTTTATTTCATATATTTTCAGTTTTTAATTTTAGATTGTTTTAGTTATGTGCTTTTGTCATTTTTATTAGTTTTTTTTATTTTTAGATTTCTGTAAATGTTTTTATTTAAAATTTGAAATGTTTATTTATTTTATTATTTTACATTTTTACATTTGTATTTTTTGTGTTTTTTTGTTTCGGTCATTTTTGCCACAGCAACTATCCAGTTGTTAAGAACTTAAGTTTTTTCATCTAATATTTTTTTATTTTATTTCATTTTTGAAATTTTAATTTATTTTTTAATTTTTTGAAATTTTAATTTATTTTTTACATTTTTATTTTAAATATTTTTTGTTTGTTTGTTTTGTTTTGTTTTGTTTTGTTTTGTTTTGTTTTGGTCATTTTTTTGGTAAGTTTTGCCAAAGCAACTATCCAGAGTTTAAGAACTTTTTTTTGTTTATTTTATTTTATTTTTGACATTTTTATTTATTATTTTATTTTAAATATTTTAATTGTTTTTTTGTTTTGCTTTGTTTTGTTTTGTTTTTGCAACTAAGTTTCCATGTAATATTTTTATTTTATTTTATTTTATTTTATTTTAATTGTTTGTTTTATTTTTGTTACAGTTCTTAAGAACTTAAGTTTTTCAGTCTAATATTTTTTATTTTATTTTATTTTTTTGTTTGTTTGTTTTTTTATTTTTATTACAGTTCTTAAGAACTTAAGTTTTTCAGTCTAATATTTTTTATTTTATTTTTTCATATTCTCGAAATATTTTTTTGGTCTCTTTTTTTTGCCAAAGCAACTATCCAGTTTGTAAGAATTTAGGTTTTTCAGTGTAAAATTTTTAATTTAATTAAATTTTTTTATAATAGTTTTATTTTTATTTTAGTAATTTCATTTTATTACAATTACCAAAAACTTTTTTCCAGAGTTTTGGTTTTAGTTATCAATAACAACACTGTTCTATACACCTCCTTAAATTCAAACTAGTTCAGTTATCATTTATCAACAAAACTTTATATAGCAGGGCTGAACAATTAATTAATCACAGACAGTGAGCTCACGCTGAACTGCAGGGCTCAAACGGTCGCGTGAAACTGTAAGCCTGCAGATAATTACTTTTATGGGCCGATACATTGGCACACGGCCTCTCTCTCTTTACTCAATCATCTGTATTCAGTAGACTCATCCTGACAGCATGTAGTGTCTCTAACATTCTCCTTTCCTCTCATGTTACCTGCCTCTCTCTCTTTTTTCACCAGAGCTGGCCCGGGTACAGACAGATCACCCATCATGACATGATGACTGTTCACTTCTCCTTCTCACTCGCTCTCTCTCTTTCTCTTTTGTTGCGTGTGAACGTCAAGCTTCGGTTCAGCTCAGCCAGAAAGAAGACGCCTGGCTGAACGAGTGATGGCATGATGACATGTCATTACATAACTGTTCCCTTTATTATGCATTCACTCACTCTCTCTCTCTCTCTCTCTTATTTCTCTTTTTGCAGATCTGACCTTCCTCCATGAGAGCTGTAAGACTTTCCATGGGGAGCTGGTTAATTTTGAAAAGATGGTGAGTTGGCATCAATAATGGAAGTAATGATGTGCTTACATTAATGCACACACATATTTATATAGCTACCCAAATGAGGACATACCATAGACTTAAACCTTAAAGCTAATTATAATTTCTATAGACTAGCTGTAACCTTAGAATTGTGATATAAACTTGCAATTTTGAATTATAAAGTCAGAATTGTGAGACACAGACTCGCAAATCTCAGAAATTAAGTCGCAGTTCTGAGAAATAAAATCACACGTGTGACTTTTTCTCAGAATTGCGAATTTACATCTTACAACTCTGACTTTATAACATGCACTTGTGAGTTTTTAAGTCAGAATTGTAAGATATAAACTATGAATTCTGAGAAAATATCAGTCACCACCTCCCCCCTCAAATTTGGAGTTTATAACTCACAATTCTGAAGTCAGAATTGCGAGGAAAAAAAGGCAAAATTGTGAGTTTATATTTAACAATTTTGACTTTGTAACTCATAATTGCAAATTTACATCTCACAATTCTGAGAAAATGCAAGTTTGTAACACATAATTCTGAAAATTCTAAAACAAAGTCAGAAATGAGATAAAAAGTTGCAATAAGATTTTTTTTTTAATTCAATGGCAGAAACGGATTTCATAATTTAAGAATAGTTTTAAAAATTAATATGAGTATTTGGTTCTTTTTTTAGATATATTGTAACCAAACTATTTCCATCTTGTTTTCATCAATGATTCCACATTGCCGTCAGAACAACTTAATAAAACATGCATATATATCCTATACTTTTTTATTGTTGTGACAATGAGCATGCATCTTAATTTCTGTCGGCTGTGAATGAAAATAAACAATCAATCCGGCATTTGTTCAATTGTTTCCCACCAATTTATAGTATCTGTAAATATATATTATATACAGTATATCCACTACTATTCAAATGTTTGGGGCTGGTACGATTTTTTTAAAAGAAATCAGTCAAAAGTGACAGTAAACATTTATAATGTTAGATTTATTAAGTTCATTTACTTTCTTTTCATCGCAGAAAAATAAATGATTCAAGATTTTCACAAAACTATTAAGCAGCAATGTTTTCAACATTGATAACATTAAGAAATATTTGTTGAGCAGCAAAATCATAATATTAGGACATTTCACAACAGATTGAATAGGGTATAATGAATGCAATAAGAATTGTTTTCATTCTGCTTTCTTTTTCTCTCAAAATGACTAAAATAATCATTAGAAGTATCAAATGAACTATGTGAGGCTCTGATCAATACAGGATATCCTGTGCAGCTAATTAGTGTCTCTCTTTTTTTTCTAGCACAAAGTGGCTGAGATGGTGCGAAGCATCAGGCGGTATAGGAGCACTCAGCTAGGTATGTGTATTCTTGTACACCCACACACTCACACAGATACACAGACAGACAGACATCAGCCTGTCAAATAGGATTAGAGCAAAAGTAGAGCATGTCTCCACCCGCCAACATAACAACATACCTACATGAACACTTACACACACACACACGCACACACACACACCTGTCTGAGTGGATTAGTTCTAGGAGACTGCTGCTCCACCCTGCCACAGCCCATCTGTTTGGGACAGCACAGCCTTCGGGGCCATGAGCCACAGGGCACTGCTTCATAACACACACACACACATGCCCACAGCATGTGTATACACAAACACATGCAACAGCTGGGCAGCGCTTCAAAACATTTATGCTCACAGACAAACACTTCGATTTGCAGTTGTGCATGCATTTGCATGTGTGTAATGAGTAATAACATTTATTAAAGAGTGCAACGGTCGGCTGTTTGGGAAATAACTTATAAACCTTTAAAGACTGACCTGTTGTGAGCTCTGAGGTTGTTTACTGATAGTATGATGGTTTGATAAAGACATTTGCTCTTCATTACTTCAAGTTCTGTTAAAAATAATCGTGTTTAACAACAGAATACATTGTGAAAACTACATTACCTATGATGCTGTGCACAAAATTCCACCAATCACAGAGTTGCGGGTAGCAAATCATGCCAGAAGAACACAAATTACATAACTGACTTTCTAACCTATGCACTTAAAATACAAAAAGTAAATGATTGTTTCTAGATAAAATTAACATATTTCAATGAAAAGTTTTTAATTTGATTATGTCACACGGTGCTTCATGGGATTGTAGTTCTTTCCCTCGCTAAAGTACAGTCTTATACCTTGGTTTTTTTGACCGATTTTCAAACTGTTTTTCTTTTAATAAAAGTTTGAATTCACCTCGTAGCTGCTCATAATGCTTTAGCTAAGTCTCTTTGGAAAAAACAATTTGAAAAAATACTTCCTGAACCAACGCAACTGAAAAAGTGCTCTCTGTTGGTCTTAAAGGTGTCACTGGATGTGCAAAATATAGACTAGGTGTTTTTTTTGTGCTAATCTTAGACTTTTTTTTTTTTCTCTGGTGTTTTTTTTTTAAGCTTAGATGAGTTGAATGTCAGTGTCTTTTTCATAATCATTTTTGGGGGTTTTACGGCCTTGGAATGTTGACTCCCTACTGTAGATTCAGATCTCAGAAAACAAAACACAGCTTCCATGGCAACCGTGAGGTTTCGTAAGGTTGAAAAGTCGTGACTCTGCATGCACCCACACAGCTTTCGATTCGTCTTGCGCATCATCTGGCTTGACTTAAAAGAGGCCCTGCACCATCACACCCTGCACAAGATTATTATTTCCTTCCTTTCCATGAGACTGTTTGTTTTGACGTTGTCATGCATCATGTTATCATTATTATGATAATATGAAACCACCAAATCTATGATCATCAAGTGGTAAACGCAAAATAAATGGACATGGTGGTGGTAAATGCGTAAAAGATAATTTATTATTTAAAGAGAGAATGGAATATGATTTTTGGATTGACACTTTTCTATGAAATGTTTTCATTAGTGGTTGAATTTTTGTAACAGTAGTGAATAGTTTTTTAAAATAATCATGACAGTCATCCATTACGCACGTAAGACTAGACCATGGAAGTCTGTTTCACCACTGAATAGAAGAATTGCTTGACATAAACTTGAAATTCAGAATTGTGAAATAAAAAGTTGCAGTTACAAGAAAAAAGTCAAAATTTTGTGATATAAACTCGGAATTGTGAGTTATAATGTCAGAATTGCGAAATATATATCACAGAATTCTGATATTTTCTTGCAACTGCAATTTTATATCACACAATTCTTAATTTTTTCTCGTAATTGTGGTTTCATGTCTTACAATTCTGACCTTTTTTTTGCAGTTGCAAGTTATAAAGTCAGAATCACGAGTTACAAAGTCAGAATTGCGAGATATAAATCATGCATATAGGTATACAGACTTTTTTCGCAATTGTGATTTTATATCTCGCAATTCTAACTTTTTTCTTACTATTGTGATTTTATATCACGCAATTCTGACTTTTTTCGCAATTGCGATTTTTATTACACAATCCTGACTTTCTCGCATTTGCGATTCTGACTTTTTTTTTCATAATTACGATTTTTTTATCTCACAATTCTGACTTTTTCTTGCAGTTGCGAGTTGTAAAGTCAGAATTGCAGGATATAAATCATGCACATAGATATGCAGTATATCACGCAATTCTGGCTTTTTCTCGCATTTGCGATTTTATATCTCGCGATTCAAACCTTTTTCATGTAATTGAGATTTTATATCTTGCAATTCTGCCTTTTTGCTTACAATTTTATTTTACATCTCGCAATTCTGACTTTTTATCGCATTCACGATTTTATATCTCACATTTCTAACCTTTTTCATGCAATTGCGAGTTTATAGTTATAAAGTTAAAGTTATAAAGTCAGAATTGCAAAATGTAACTCATGCATATAGATATTTCACGCAATTCTGACTTTCTCACAATTGCGAATTTATATCTTGCAATTCTGATTTTTTTCACAGTTGCGAGTTATACTTTATTTCTCACAACTGTGAGTTTATCTCACAATTCAGAAAAAAAATGCCTGAACTGCGAGTTTATATCGAGCAATACTGAGAAAAAGTCAGAATTGTGAGATAAAAAGTCACAATTACCTTTTTAATTTTTAATGCAGTGGTGGAAATAGGCTTCCACAATAGACAAACTGGGGCTATGATTGGAGAAAGCAAAAAATCTAATTAGAAAACTCAAATATTACAGCTTATCTAGAATGCACATTAAACATACTAGCCTAAAAATACAGATTTGAGGTGAAGATTTTGGTTCCCATTCATGTATATAGGAGATAGTAGTTTGGGCACAGTAAGGTATTTATGTATGTATTTAAATCGTTGTTTTAGTGTGATTTTTGAAGGATCATTTGACACTGAAAACGGGAAGTTCAGCTTTGTCATCACAGTGATATATTGCGTTTTAAAATGAATTCAAATAGAATTTTTTAAAAATTATTTCATAATATAACTGCTTTTACTGTATATTTGATTAAATTAATGCAGCCTTGCTGAGAAGAACGTTAAAAAGTCTTACAGACTTCAAACCTTTAAATGAATTTATTTATTACCTACCATATTATTGTAGGTATTTTCATACCATTTATATTTATGACCACAGGAGGTGTTTCCAACGTGGTCCTCGAAGCGACTTGCCTTAAAAAGCTTTTGTTAATGTTCCACCATAGCACAATAACTGAGTCAGCCTTGGTTTTTATTATGAATCACTAAGAAAATAACCCCTTTTAGCCTATTATTTTAGTATGATTATTTTATCAGCGCTTTGTTCTCTTCTGTAGCCGCGGTGCGCTGTCTCCAGTTTGTCAGTGTGTTGAAGTCAAGCAGCAGGTCTCGTGCGTCAGGCCACTTATTTTCCTGTCTCTGGCATTGAATGAGGGCTGTAATTATCAGGGCTCATTCTTCCTCCATCTACCTGAGTGGATTGCCCTCATCCATTTCCATTAGAGGGATTGATGCCCAGCCAAGCGCACAGCACTTTTTCAGTCTGGTGCATAGAAGTGGCCCTTTTTTTAGAACCAGCTATGTTTCTCTGTGCGCTGCAAAGAACTTAATTCAAATGCACCCAAAAACCGCCGTCCGTCGTCTTTACGGTTCAAAACGCTCTGTTGTGAGATAATATTTACGTTGAATGTTTGTCAGTCGATTACGCCGGTGTAGCGTGACATGCCATGTGTCGCCCACGTAACGGAGACCATTTGCGGTGACATTTCTATATGGTGGCTGAGACTCATTTGGTGACGCGTCGAGGCCAGAGGGCGTCAATTTCAATAGACATATTGCAGCCATTGACATTTGTAAGACCATGAACAACTCCTCCTGCCTCTGTTTCCCTTACAGCGGGTCTGAACTTTGGGGGAGCTGCTCGGATGTGAGACTTAATGACTCAAAGGGGGGAGGCTGCAGATGATCTCACATCAGCACTGTGATCTCTTTTTATTGTAGAAAAGAAAAATCACAGGAAATGAATTCAATCTCAAGTGTTGCTTCTAGACATTAATGAGACGCTCATGCAAATAGTCATATTTCAATTAGAAATTCTGTATAAAATTGGCATTTTGTTTTTTGTTATCCTAAGCCATTTTAGGAAATATCTGATAAGTTGCATAAATCAAACATGAGAGTTTGCCTGGGTGTTCCAAAAATCATCTTGCTAATCGATATCTTCGTCTGGTTTTGTGTTAAACATCCTCAACACATGATGAATGTACACTACATTTCAAAAGTTTGGGGTCGATAAGATTTTTAAACAAGACTGCATTATTACTACAGTAATATCATGAAATGTTTTTACAATTTAAAACAAAATATCTGCTTTCTATCTGGACATTTTAATGTAATTTATTCCTGTGATGCAAAGCTGAATTTTCAGCATCATTACTCCAGTCTTCAGTGTCACATGATGCTTCAGAAATCATTCTGATATATTAATTTGCTGCTCAAGAAATATTTATTATTATCATCAATGTTCATAATAATAGTTACACTACTTAATATTTTTGTGGAAACGTCAAACATTTTTTCTGGATTTTTGATGAACAGAAAATAAAAAAAATATATATATTTAATAAATAAATGGGATCAGTAAGATGTTTAATGTGTTTTAAATGATCTTATGCTGATCAAAGTTGCATTTATTTGATCAAAAATACAGAATAAAAGTAATGCTATAAAATATTATTGTAATTTAAAATAAGTTTTCTATCTTAATATACTTCAAAAAATGATGCAAAGCTGAATTTTCAGCATCATTACTTCAGTCTTCAGTGTTACATGATCCTTCAGAAATCATTATAATTTTTAAAACGTGATACTTTTCTTCAGGATTCTTTGATAAATAAAAATTTTAAAAAAGCATTTATTTAAAATATAAATGTTTTCTAATGGTGTAAGTCTTTGCTATCACTTTTTATCAATTTAACACATCCTTGCTAAATAAAAGTATTTATTTCTTTCAAAGAGGGAAAGAAAGAAAAAAAAATGACTGACCACAAACTTGATGTATATTGTAAGAATAGATTTCTATTTTAAATATATGCTGTTCTTTTTAACATTTTATTCATCAAATAATCCTGAAAAAGTATCACAGATTCCAATAAATAAATAAGTATTAAGCAACACAATTGTTTTCAACATTGATAATAAATCAGCATGATGATCCGAAGGATCATGTGACACTGAAGCCTGGAGAAATTATGCTGAAAAATCAGTTTTGCATCACAGGAATAAATTACATTTTGAAGTATATTAAAATAGAAAACTGTTATTTTAAATTGCAATAATATTTCACAATTTCACAGTTTTTTCTGTATTTTTAATCACGTAAATGCAGCCTTGATGAGCAGAATAGTCGTCTTTTAAAAACATAAATCTTACTGATTCCAAACTTTTAAACGACAGCATTTACTCAAAATATAAAAACGTACCATTGAATTAGATTTGTTTTAATGATGTTTTCTACTGGAGACAATAATAATTCTAATGAAGAAAATGATTTTAGCAGTATATGTTTGAAGTAGGCTATATGAACAGTTGGTCTTGAATGTGTGTGAACCCGCAGCAGCATCTGTCTCGCTATAACTTGACTGACAGCCGAATCTGATGCAGAGGCGGAGTGACAGTTTTTCTTTCCTTGAGATCAGAGAGGACAATGTGCAGCTATTCATAGCTACTGAAAGAGCTGTTTTCCTTCCTCTTGCTCCCCCCATCTCTCTCTCTCTCCTTGCAGTTTTTTCTACTCACTTTCTTTTTGAAAAGTGTGGCTTAGCAACGGATGCTGTGTGTGTGTGTAAAGTCAGATCAGCTGGACATGAGTGCTTGTGAGCACATGTATTCTGGCTCTACCATGCCACCATGTGGTCAGCAACAGTATCACCTCAATGAATACATCAATACACATACTCTTCTGAAGTTCACAGTAGTTGCAGTAGATGGAGGATGCTGTGAATGTAATACTTAATCACCTTATCGTTAAACACTGAAGTAAGCCTAAGGGCGAGACTTCCAGTTCATTAGCCGCTATATGGAAATAACGAGAAGAATAACAAGGTGCAGTAAACGGTAAAACTGTTTGCACTACAAACCAGTGTGTTCGTAATTAGGATAATACATTAAAATAACAGTAAGCCACACCAAATTGCAGTACAGCTAAAAATAGCTTGACGCGGATGAGACCGCGTGAAGCTGATAGCTGCATCCACCCATTGTTTTCAACATTTATGACTTAATTTCTTTAGATGAGCACATGTTTTGCAGAAGAGCAGGTTGAAGTTGTTTGTTGTTTTTTTCCAAAAACCATGGTTACTATAGTTTAACCATTGTAACCACAAATTAACCTTGGTCTTGTTACACTAACCATAGTTTAACCATGGTATTTATAGTAAAACTATGGTCAGTGCGCCCCAAAAAATGGTTACTACACTTTTACTAAACTGAAACCATGGTAAATTTTCGTAAGGGTTTTTTGAGGTTCGCTACATTTGTAACCAAATTTGCAATCACAATTTGGGACTTGTTTAAATGCCGTTTAAAATCTAGATGGACTGCAATGTTTGCTGTTAACTTTACACATTTTTTTATTATTCCAAACTGCTAGTGTAAATGAAAGTGTTATTGCAAATAAATTATTTAAAACTATTTATTTCATGTTTTTATGCTTATCAAGGCTGCATTTATTGGTCGAAAATACAGCAAAAACAGTAATATTGTGAAACAGTAATATCAAAATAATAATAATAATAATAAATATAATAAATAATATATATATATATATATATTTATTATTATCTATATTATATATATATATATATATATATATATATATATATATATATATATTATATTATTATATTATTTTAAATATATATTTCTTTAAATTTCTTTCATTTTAATATTTAATTTTCTTATATATATATGACATTAAAGGTAATACTAAAAATATTTATATTTCTTTAATTTTCTTTCATTTTAATATTTAGTTTTTTTTTCTTTTCATTGAAGAATCTTGAAAAAAATGCATCATAATTTTCACAAAATATTAAACAGCAAAAATCATCAACATTGCATTTTCAGCATTTTCAACATTGATAATAATAAGAATCATTATTAACAAACAATAACTATTGATAATAATTGAACAGCAAATCAGCATATTAGAATGATTTCTGAAGGTTCATGTGAAGACTGGAGTAATGACGCTGAAAATTCAGCTTTGCATCATAGTAATAAATTACATTTTAAAATATATTACTACAGAAAATAGTTATTTTAAATTGCAATAATATTTCACAACATTACTGTTTTTACTGTATTTTTAATCAAATAAATGCCAGCTTTGTTGAGCATAAGAGACCTCTTTCAAAAACATTAAAAAATCCTGATCATTCCGGATAATTTATTTATTAAAAATGTGTTTTAAAATAAATTTCAGATTGTATAACTTGTATGTGTTTCTTTGTATTTCTTTCTTCAGATGCCCTAAATTGATCTCGTTTTCTCTTTCTGTCTTTCTCACAGCAGTGGAAGCCGAGCCGTCCCCCTCTCACCTCCAGACGAAGGCGTACGTTCGGCAACTGCAGGTCATCGACAATCAGAACCTGCTTTTTGAGATGTCCAGCAAGCTGGAGCCAAAAGACATGTGAAGGGACCAAGCGTACCTACAAGCCATATCTACAAAACCTCTTGCTCCCACCAATAAACCCACACACCCGACCCTTCATTCTCCATTGTCGCAGATCAACCCAGCTGGGCTGTCAATCATCTCAGGCTCCGCCTCCGAATCATCGAACGAGGAAATTTGTTCATGGAAATGGTGTGAATTGTGCTTTGAGTGATTCTGTGTCAATGTTAATTATGACCACGCGCAGTGGTCCGGATTCATTTCAACCGTTTTTTTCTTTTCTCGCTGTTCACAACTGAAGGGAAACCTGTCCTAAATGCACTGCCATCAGTTGAACTGAAAAAACCGGAATAAGCTTAACGTGTACAACTCATCATCCGGGCCTTCAGAAACACAGACTGCATTTTGGCCATTCATGACCCTAAAATACATGAGACAATCTGACCTCTTGAACTCTGACCTTTGGTCTTCCCTCCTCCCCGTCAACATTGGCACTTACTGTGAGCCTGCGCAATTGGCTGCAGTCATTAGATGTTAGTGTTCTGAACAATATGGATCCCCAGCCATCAAAAATGAGTCCCGAATCCAAGACCAGCTCCAACGTACAGGATATCATGTAAATGATACAGAAGAAATTCACTTTAACTAGATGTTAAAGTGAACTTATTTGCTGCAAAAATCGATTTATGGAAATATTTCTGTCTTGTTTTTTTTTTTTTTTTTTTTCTCTTGAAACAAAATTGCATAAAATAATAATATTTGACATTTAATAAATGTAATATATTTAATGTATATTTTAGGTATTAAACATACAAAATTATTTTAAGGATGTTTAGACAGAGAAACAAGACAAAAATACTCATAATTATTTTTTGCGGTGCAGAAGCCAAATTTAACGTTGCTGTTAATTTATTAAAGATTAGTAACAGACCAAAAAAATTGACCAAATGCAGTATTTTTTGAATGGAACCACCTTAATATCCATAGATTCATTTGAACTCGAGCTTTACTTGGTCAAGCACTGGTGTTATGTTAAAGGGCCTGCCGTGAGGTGATTTCTCATAATAACTGGAAAAGTGTTTATTTGCACCCAAGTTTTCTCCAGAATGATCCCAAGCTCTGTACGGGATGACTTGTCTTGGATTGGACTCTCTCAGGATCTCCTGAGGTCATACAAGGGACGGCCTGTAAGGCTGCGCTGTACATATGTCCTGTAAATAGCAAAAATAAATATGAATATGACTCTATTTTATGTAAGAGCTATGAGATGGACTCTCAAGAAGAATATTTGTTTTGTAAATCTATGAAAAACAAACGTACGTGTACAGTTTAAAAGGCGACGACCCGGACAGAGTCTGTGGTTTGCGATGAAAGAATTGTATAGCATATTCGCTGGTTTTTGTTGTTTCGGTTTGATATCATTTCTTATCCATTACAGATGACTTGTACATATCCTCTGTTTTGGTTGCATAGTTTTTTTTTGCGTTGTCTGTCTCCAATGGATGAATTTGTACAGCATGTAGGTGGTTTAGTTGGATTTTGCTGTTTTTATTTGGTCAAAGTTTCTCATTTGTTTTTATTTGATCTTTTTGAAGCGGGTATTCTCTTGTTGTTTTTTGGTTTTGTACAGAAGTCCGTGTTTACAGTGCGATTATCTGAAACTCAGACATGTCCAATGAAAGACACGGAAGGCGGGGCATGAGACATTGCTCCGCCTCCTTTTCTTGACATGAGTCAAAGATGCATCTAAAATAAAGCCTCTTGTGATGAGCACTCGAGACCTGTGTTATGTGTACATGGTGCAAGACTGGTGTTGAATTTTTATATTTATTGAAACCAAAAAGCTTTCTAGCTGATGATTTTAAAACTATGATTCTCAAACGTCATTGGTCAGTTATTAATCAGAGCTCTTTATATTACTCTTGTTTTTTTGTTTTTATTTTAGGTCAAACAAGACAACATCAGTCATTTAGTCTAAAGGTCCCTGCACGCTGAGTCTGAATTTTTCGTATGCGCTATTTTTTTATTTATTTATTTATTTTTTGACAAATGAAAGTTTTGGATGCAGTGTGTCAACATGATTGACACAACGTGAGGTCATATATATATATATAAGAAAAATCTTAAGGGTCCTTGCAAAGTGAGTCTGAAATTTTTGTAGGTATTTTTTCATTTTTTCATGCCTTTTATTGTATGCAAAAAACGCAGAAAATTGAACCCAATCCATGAAAGATTCGGACGCAGTTTGTAAATGTGAATGACATAACATAATGTTGTTGTTTTTTTTTAACATCGAAAAATCTTAAGGGTCCTTGCACAGTGAATACGAAATTTTCGTATTCAAAAAGCTAAATTTAACCCAAGTGAACGAAAGTTTTGGATTTAGTGTGGAAATGTGATTGACACAACTTAATGTCGTATTTTTTTAACGTGCGAAAAATCCTAAAGGGGTCGTCGGATGCCCATTTTCCACAAGTTGATATGACTCTTCAGGGTCTTAATGAAAAGTCTCTAATATACTTTGATTAAAAATTCTCAATAGTTGTGTAAAACAACACCCTTTTTACCTTGCCAAAATCTGCTCTGCAAAAATCATCCCATTCTGGTCAAGGCTGCTTTAAATGCAAATGATCTCTGCTCGCCCCGCCCCTCTCTTCTCTCTGTGGAGTGACCAGCCTGTTTACTGCCGCTAAACTTGCTCATTAGCACTTTATTAGGAAAGGCGATCGCAAAGATTCATAAAAAAAGCCTTCTGTAAGTGAAGCAGGATCACAAATGTTTTGCGCGAACATAGACGGATATATGTAGATCGGGAGGTGCATTCCCTTCACAAACAAACGTAATCCACTGCATCTTCAGCTGCTCGGATGTCGGGAGTAAATGACGACCACTATGTTCATTATCACATCCAGCAACACAACACCTCAATCGCTCAATCTGAGATATTCTTGTCTAACCTACATCCCTGCACTGGCATTAAAACAAAGAGGGTGAACTGTGACAGCTGGTCTAAGGTAAGAGCTCATGTCAATCAACTATCGTGGGAGCGGCCTCTGTGGGTGTGACGCCACACCGACAGGCATCTGAGAATGGCTTGATTTGAAAAAGGGGATATTATTTTTACAGATTAATTAAAAACCACTGCATGGATTTTTATCATTATAGGGTAGATTTGTACATACACTGCCAACACACATTAATGTTCAAACAACATGTAAAAGTGAACTTAGCATCCAATGACCCCTTTAAGAGTCTCTATACAGTGATTCCCAGATTTTCGTATGCGAAAAACCCAGAAAATTGAAACCGATCAAGTGTACGAACATGACATAATGTCTTATTTTTTTTAACGTGCACAAATCTTAAAGAGTCCTTGCACAATGAGTCAGAAATTTTTGTATATGAAAAAGAAAACTGTATCAGAAACTTTAACCTGATCCAGTTTTTTTTTTATGACTGACCAGTTTTAGATACAGTTTGTCAACATGATTGACATAATGTATTTTTTTTTACATGCAAAAAATCTTAAGGGTCTTTGCACATTGATTCCGAAATTTTCAAAAAACGCAGAAAATTTTACCCAACCCCTTTTTTTAAATGATGGACGAATGTTTTGAATGCAGTGTATAAAGAAGACTGACACAACGTGAGGTCGTATTTTTATTTTTTTAACGTCCGAAAAATCTTAAGTGCTCTTGCACGCCAAGTCCAACATTTTCTTATGCATTTTTTTCGGATGTAAAAAACCCCCAGAAAATGGAACCCGATCCAGTTTTTTTATGACGGACGAAAGTTTCGGAGGCAGTGTGTAAATGTGATTGACACAACGTAATGTATTTATTTTTAACGTGAAATTTTCAGACTCCGTGTGCAAGAACCTTGAGTACCAAAAAAAAGCCTTCATAAATCTTCACGTTAAAAAAAAGCCTCACGTTGTGTTAAATTTTCTGTTTTTCACATCTGAAAAAACGCACACGAAAATTTCGGACTTTTAACTGTGACTTGATCTGACTGCATCATCTGAATCTGCTTCAGACCGATTAGTGGAATTCACAAACGAACCATTCGAATCGATTCATTCTTTGAAAAGACTCGACTCAAAATTCAATCACGATTCCAACATCTTTCAAAAAACAACGAAGGCCATCCTTTTCCTAATACGTATTTGTTACATTTAACAAATAATAATAATAAATAACGAAAACAACAATGGAACAGAAAAAATGACACTCCAAACAACAAACAATGCAGAAAATACCAGTATACTGATTTCACAGAAGCGATATTTTCAGCATTATTTTAGTGCTGGTATCAAATGATAATTTTTGCGATGGTCAGAAAAATAATGAATAATGACTTTGTTTATATGTTTTCAATACATCAATATCTCTAAGTGCAATATATAAACAAAATTTGACAGCAACTCACCTGCTCAAAACATGTTCCCGACTGTCAAAAAAAAAGTCAAACTGCTGCTCAGCACATTTCTGCATTTATTAAGACAGTACTTATGCAATTATTGAACATGATGACGTTTATTTCAAATGGAGAACATCTTCCTCTGGTTCATGTGGAAGCAATTTACATGGCAGGGGTAAAAAAAACTAAAACAGTACAGAGGAAATGGAGTCGAGTTCGTAAAACAACTATAAAATCGGCGTTCCTTCTTTACGTTCGGTGTCAGACAAATGTGCTAATGTCATAATTATAGCAATTACATCCAAATTACAAAATGTGGCATTTGTACACACTTTTTAAATTCCAATATAGTTTCAAGCAAGTTGCTGCTTGTTTAACGACACTGAAACGTAACGTATTTAAAAGTGTACTGTTTTTATTAGATTTAAATACACTGTAGGACACCAAAAATAAAGAGGGACCAACTATTACACCAGCAAGTGAGGAGAAAAACACAGAGCTCTTTCCTGTACATGGAAGCAAATTCATTTCATTAAAGGCAGCAGCTAAGCTAAGCTAAGCTAAGCTAAGCTAAAATGTGAAATTTAAAAGCGTTTATAAGATTCAAAGTGTCCATTACCTCCATAACCCAGTTTGCTCGTTTCTACAGTGTGGCGCACGGGGAGAACAAATCAACGTTTCCATGTTTCAACTGTGCCACTGTCTGAACATCCACACACATGGTCGTCGTGTGCTAGTCAGCACTTTACAATATTACATTTCAGCAAACAGAGGCTCACAGTAAACAGAAATATACACAGCAAATATGACGGGTTTGTTCGAATATATTTGCTAAGGTCCTCATCAGCCCAGTGGGCTTCCTTACGAATGGAAAATCAAGGTTTCCTTGACATTGTGCAAACAAAAGAAAGAAAAAAGCCCTCAGAATGGCTCTATTATATACATTTACTGCTGCATTATTAATGCGGAATCATTTCAATTAGTCAAAACCCGCTCTGCACTTGGTTGCTAGATAACACTGGGGTTAAAGAGTCAACGAATTAAGAGCAGAGCAACTGAGATAATAGTTCCGTAATTAACAGAGCGAGAATATCGTTTCCAGTCAGTGCTTGTTCTCGCTTGCTTGAAAAATGATTTTAGGTGACTATGACAACGAAAGTCAGACATAAAACTCAGTCTAACTGCGGTTTAGGATGATAGACATTCAAAATAGGTTAGCAGAAAAGATTTTAAGATTCCTATTATGTGATGCTCCAACCCATCATTTCACAAAACTCTGCATCATCCTTTGTTTTCTCAGTGTTACCCTGTTGCTCAACGTTTTTAATCAATGGAAAATTACTTGTTCTATAAAAAAATACTAAAACTGTAAATGAACAATCATATAAAATGAGAAGCTGAACAATACTTAAATACTTTCTGGAGGGAAATGGGAAGAAAAACAATACTCTATAAGGTTTTTGATACCAAGCTGGGAATATGAGTTTTTTGGCATGTGAAAAACCAACTCGATTCTCTTTCATTAATATGGTTGATGTGAGAGGCCCAACAGTAAAAAATAGGACATATACTGAACTAAAGAAAATAATCTGCGTGCCACAGATCAGGGGCCGTTCACACAGAAGACGTTCTTCAGTTTAAAAATTTAAGACTCAGTTTAGCTATGGAGATGAAACACGAAGCTCATGCGTTTTACAAGAAAAATAAGAAAAAGCAGCATGATCGAATGCAACGCAAAATGCATTCTGTGTGAACCAACCCTTACATAACTTTACTTAGGGGGTGGTTCACACAGGTTGCCTTCTTTCACTTCACTGCACTACTTTTACATTGTTTTTCTATGTGAAAACATGCTAGATGGACGTGTTTGACCTTTGAGCTCGCGTCTTGTGGCTTGTGGCTTTTGCAGAGCCTTGCACATGGAACAGTGTTTCAAAACACAATGCTCAAATTAAAAATAAGTTTAACTTTAAAAAACATGTCTCAAAACTATAGAAGCCGGTTTTCACCACTGAATAAAAAATAAAATGGTAACTGCAACATTATGTCTCACAGTTCTGACTTTTTATGTGCAATTTTCTTGCGAAAATTCTGATTTTCTTTCTCAGAACTGAGAGATAGAAACTCACAATTGCGAGTTATAAAGTCAGAATTGTGAGATATAAACTCGTAGTTCTGAAAAATGAAGTCAGAAACTTACAATTGAGTTATAAAGTCAGAATTGTGAGATATAAACTCGTAGTTCTGAAAAATGAAGTCAGAAACTTACAATTGAGTTATAAAGTCAGAATTAGGAGATATTTGTACTTTATAACTCACAATTGTGGGAAAATGTCAGAATTGCAAGATAAAAACTCACAATTTTTATTTCTCGCAACTGAATTTATCACGCAATTTTAAGAAAAAGTCAGAATTATAAAAACAGGCGGAATTGTGAGAAATAAACTTACAATTGCAAGTTATAATTGCAAGTTAAAGTCAGAACTGGGAGATATAAACTGAAAATTGTGAGTTATTGCTTTATACAAACAATTATGACTTTTTTTCTTTGAATTGAGTGATTCACAATTTTTATTTCTTGCAATTGTGAAGTTATGTCACGCAATTCTGAGAATAAAAAGTCAAAAGTCAAAATTGCAAAAAAAAAAAAGAAAAAACAAAGAATTGCAAAATAAAAAAATTTATTTCCCGCAATTGCGAGTTTATATCATGCAATTCTGAGAAAAAGTCAAAATTTTTATCTTGCAATTCTGACTTTATTTCATGCTATTGTGTTTATCACACAATTCTGAAGAAAAAAAAGGTAAAAATTGTGAGTTTATATTGCATTTCTGACTTTAGCACTCCCAATTGTACGTTTATATCACACTTATAGCTTTTAATTGCAATTCTGACTATTTCTCGCAACTGTGAGTTTATATCACGCAATTCTGAGAAAAAAAATGTCAAAAACAGGCAGAGAAAAATGCAAGATAAACTCAAGCAAGAAAAAAAAGTCAGGATTGCGAGATAAAAATTAGCAATTTTTATTTGCCGCAATTGCAAGTTTATATCACGCAATTCTGAGAAAAAAAGTACGAATTGTGAGTTTATATCTCGCATTTCTGACCTTATAACTTGCAATTAGTAGTTGAAATCACTCAATTCTAAGAAAAGAGTCAGAACTGCGCTTTTTTATCATGCAATTCTGACTTTCTTTCTCGCAACTGTGAGTTTATCACACAATTCCAGAGGAAAAAAAGTAGACATTGTGAGTTTATATTGCATTTCTGACATTAGAACTCGCAATTGTGAGTTTATATCACTCAATTTTGAGAAAAAAAGTCATAATTGGGAGTTTTTAATTGCAATTCTGACTATTTCTCACAATCGTGAGTTTATATCACGCAATTCTGAGAAAAAAAAAGTCAAAATTGTAAAAACAGGCAGAGAAAAACCTGAGATAAACTCATATGTGAGAAAAAAAGTCAGGATTCGAGATAAAAATTGGCAATTTTTATTTGCTGCAATTGCGAGTTTATATCACGCAATTCTGAGAAAAAAAGTAAGAATTGTGAGTTTATATCTCACATTTCTGACCTTATAACTCGCAATAACTAGTTTAAATCACTCGATTCTAAGAAAAAAGTCAGAACTGCGCGTTTTTATCTTGCAATTCTGACTTTATTTCTCGCCACTGTGAGTTTATCACACAATTCCCGAGGAAAAAAAATAGAAATTGAGTTTATATTGCATTTCTGACTTTAGAACTCGCAACTGTGAGTTTAAATCACCCAACTCTGCGAAAAAAAGTCATAATTGTGAGGTTTTACCTTGCAATTCTGATTTTATTTCTCACAATTATGAGTTTATCACACAATTCTGTGGAAAAAGGGCAAAAATTTTGAGTTTATAACTTGCAATTGCGAGTTTACTGTATTTATGAAAATTTATTTGTGAGAATTTATTTCTCACAATTGTGAGTTTATATCACACAATTCTGACTTCACAACTCGCAGTTGTGAGTTTACATGTCCTAATTCTGAGAAAAAAACTCAAGAATTGAGACGCAATAACCTTTTGTTTTGTTTTTTTTTACTCAGTGGTGGAAACGGGCTTCCATACAAAAACACCTTTTTTTAGAGATGCCAAGACATGCTTTTTTTGTTGTTGGTTCTGTGTGAATGCCCCCAAGAGTGGTTTTATGAAACTTTTAAGTGTCCTATGAATGAAACTTAATATAACAACTTGAAACCACTAAGTTGAGAGAAGTGACATATAATTAAAGTCTCAAATTCCTTCAATTGCTCTGTCAAAATTCCAGTTTTCCCAGGAGTACAATAAAAAACAAAAACACATTTAAGACAAAATAACAAAAACAAATGTGGCTTACAACACCACAAACCAACTAAAAGGAGATTCCACATCATAGCATGTGGAAAGATAATACTGAATCAATCCACGTCCAGAAGGACAGGGGAGGAATGACAGCCAACAGAAGCATAAACCTTTAGGATTCCGTAGTGCAATTTGAGTGCACTTACCGTGGTCCCCGGGGACCAATACATCGGAGTAAACACACGACGAGTCTGCTTAAACTAAGCGACGAGAGGGCTGGTGAAAGCTTTTGGGTAGCAATAAAACAAGGCCATATTTCTGATTGATGCAGAAGTCTTACTCTGTCACGCTGCAGAGTCAGACATCATCGCAGGGTTGACCGAGGCACACTGCGCAGCGCACATGAGCACTGCACCAACTAACCACAAGCACTGGAGTTTAAGCACAGAGTGAAGAAACCATCACCTGTAAGTCCCTATTCGTTCTACACTTCCATTATAACATGACAAGCAAACATGACAAGCCCCTGAATGCTAACTCTAAATGCCAAGATAACACTTTTCACACCCTGTTTTCCAACGTTGTCATTAAAAAAAACAAAAAAAACTTTATACCATCTCCTTTGCCATGCACAAATGGACCATTTTCACTGTATTATTTGCCTAGATGTGATAAGTAAAGCCCTTACCCCTTCTCCTCCCCCCAGGACATTGCTTAAGCGATTTTAATATTTAAATATATGCCAGAATATATACAAACAGTCCTCTTGTCAGTCACCGCTATGCAGGTTGCCCCTCGCTCCGATCCTACACTTATCAAGGGTGCGCGTGGGCATCCGTGCCGTCTTTATCCGGCCACCGTTTCGTTCTTCTCCTGCAAGCATGTGAGTGAACGTTTATTAACGAAGAGGTTCTACATTCCTGCCGAGAGCAGAGAGGCTCGTAATACTTGTAAGGGCGCTTAAAAAGAAATGGAGAACATGACTAAATGACTATAAAAAGGGCCTCCTGATGGCTAGACGTCCTTCAGGCGTCTGGTACAGTGTTTGTTTTGTCCCCTCTTTGTCCCCGGTAACATCCCCTCAGCATGTTTCCTGTAGTTCTTCAGGCTCTTCAGGTCATGGAGGGAAAATGTGGTCGGAGGGTAGAGTGGGCGGAGTTCAAGGCGTTACTGTCGTTCTCTCCATCATTGCCACGGCGGAAGGTTTACGAAGGCTCCAAGCTCTTCAGAGCGCCAACCTTTGACTCCAAATCAGTAATCTGAGATGCAAACAGAGATGGGAGTTCAGGACACTTACACTTAATATGGAGAATTTTATATATGTTGCAAATGCTTTTATCTTTAAATGCACACATTACTGTTCACAACTTCTCAAAAGGTCTTATCAAAGCTGCATTTATTTGATCAAAAATACAGTAAAACAGTAATACTGTCAAATATTATTATAATTCAACATAAGTTTTCAATTTTAATATATTTTCAGCATCATTAGTTCAGTCTCCAGTGTGACATGATTCTTCAGAAATAAATATAATATGCTGATTTGCTGTTCAAGAAACATTTCTTGTTATTATCAATGTTAAACACAGGTGTAGAGCTTAATATTTTTGTAAAAACTTATTTTTAAGTTTTTTTGGATAAAAGCGTCTGCTGAATAAATAAACGCAAATGATAATTTAATTCATTATTTCTGAATTCTATTTTCCACCACTGAAGAAAAAGTAGAAAAATAAAAAAAAGTATTGTGACTTTTTATCTTTAACTTTATAATTTACAATTGTGGGTTTATATCTCACAATTCTGAGGAAAAAAGGCAGAATTGTGAGATAAACCCACAACTGTAAATTATAAGGTCAGAATTGCCAGAAATAAAGTAAGAACTGTAGGATATAAATTCGCAATTCTGACTTTTTTCCTAACATTTGCGTGTTTATTTCTCACAATTGTGACTTTTTTTCACAGTTCTTCCCTTTTTCTCATAATTGCGTGTTTATTTCTTGCAATTCTGAATTTTTTCACAATTCTTTTTTCTTGCAACTTTCATTTTTTTCTCTTAATTGCATTTATTTCTCACAATTCTGACTTTTTAGTGAGATATAAATTCGTAATTGCGAATTATAATGTTAGAATTTTGAGAAATAAAATAAGAATTGTATGATATAAATTGGCAATTCTGACTTTTTTCCATCGCAATTGCGAGTTTATAATTCCTTTTTCTGACATTTTCTCAGAATTGTGAGATAAATCTTGAGATTTCAAGAAATAAAGTCAGAATTATGCGATATAAACTTGCAATTTTGACTTTTTCCACAATTCTTTTTTTCTCGCTTTTTTCTTTTCTGATGTTTTTTCACAGTTCTTACTTTTTTCTCACAATTCTGACTTTTTCTCATATTTTTTTCTCATAATTAAGTGATATAAACTTGCATTTGCGAATTATACAGTCAGAATTGCGAGAAAAAAGATTTGTGAAAAAAAGTTTTTTTTCTCACAATTCCGACTTTTTTCTCATAATTGCGTGTTTATTTCTCGCAATTCTGACCTTTTTTCAGAACTGCGAGAAATAAAGTAAAAATTGTAGGATATAAATTCGTAATTCTGACTTTTTTTCCTCACAATTGCAAGTTTAAATCTCGCAATTCTTACTTTTTTTTTTGCAATTCTGACATTTTCTTAGAATTGTGAGCAATTCTGACTTTTTTCCACTGTTCTTACTTTTTTCTCGCAATTCTGACTTTTTTCTCAGAATTGTGAGATATAAACTCGCAATTGCGAATTATAAAGTCCAATTCTGAGGGGAAAAAATACTGATATTTTCTCAGAATTGCAAGTTTATATCTCACAATTCTCAATTAATAACTCGCAATTTTGTGTCGTAAAGTCAGAATTGCAAGTTTTCTTCTTAAAATTGTGAGGTCATATCATGCAATTCTAAGTAAAAAAGCCAGAAGTGTGAGTTTGTATCATGAATTTTGAGAAAAAAAGTTTTTTTTTTTTTTTTTTTTTTAATTCAGTGGCAGAAACAGACTTCCAATTAAAATTTCCCAAAAAAAAAAAAAAAAAAAAAAAAATCTTACTGACCCCAAATTTTGAACAACAGTGTAAATGTAACCCCTTAGGGTTGGTTCACACCGTTTTTCCATTACACTGTGCTGTTTTTCAGTTGCTTTGTAAATGCACTAGACAAAAGCATTTTTGACCGTTGTGCTCACATCTTTTGGAGCAAGTCACGCATGACACACAGCTCTAAAATGCGCCTCCCAAGTTAAAAAAAGCTAGTTATTTGCATTCACCCTTGTGAATAAGAACAAACTGTTTCTGGAAATCCTGATTTCCAAACGCACCTTCTCCTGGAGATTTTCTGTCTCCACCTTGTGGCTGGCCTCTGACTCCTCTTGTGCTCGGCGCTGGGCCGTCTCCTTCTTCAAATACTCAATCTCTCTGCATCAAGACACACACATATGCACAACACGGTTTAAAGGTCACACGAAAGAGTTTTGTCTAATTCCTCCAACCCCATGAAACATGCTGATTTTGTTTTGTGATCCTGATTTAAGTCATTAAGTCACAATCCCCTGCACTCACTTCTGCTGGTACTCTTTGATGAGGCGTTTGGCTTTGCTGTACTTGCGCTCCAGTGCCTGGTACTGCGCCTGTGTCTCTTTCAGGTGCTCGTCCACCGCCTGGCACAAGCTCTGAGCCTCCATCCAATAGCCCTCCAACTTCTCCATCCGCTCCTTATTCTCTCTCACCGTCTGCTCCAACTGAGCCCGCTCCATCCGCCAGCGCAGCTTATCCTGCTCAGCGTGAGCCAGCTAGAGAGAAACAGAGAGATCGTCACAAGGGTAAATAAAGGTTGTTTAAAGATCTCTTATAAATGTTTATATTCTGAAAGCTTAAATCAAAAGCAAGCAAACAAAATGACATGTACAAGTGGTGTCGGTGACAGACAGTCATACCTTCCTCTTGAGCTGCTGGATCTCAGCCTGGGTCACAGCATGTTTGATCTGGAGCTGGAGACAGACACGTACATCTTTCTTGATTATTCAGTTCATACAGATATACATCTACAAACCAATTCGAATGACATTTAAATTATATTAGAATTTATTTGGGGGTCTATAATGATAGATATACAAATCTATAAAGATTATATACACACACACATACATATATATAGAGAAAGAGAGTGAATTTAATTACAATTCTGAATACACTGTAACAAAATTCTACATCTGAGACAAAAGGTGAATAATTTTGTTTATTACCAAAAAAAACCCCCAAAAAACAAAAATATAATAAATAAATAAATAAAATAAAATAAAAAATACAATAATAAAAAAAAAAAAATAATAAAATAATTGCTGATATAGACCAACATTCCCATATTGGAGCTTTAGTTTAAAATAAAATAAAATAAAATAAAATGAAATAAAATAAAATAATTGCTGATACAGACCAGCATTTCCATATTGGAGCTTTAGTGTGAAATAAAAAAAATATATAAAATAAAATAATTGCTGATATATACCAGCACTTCCAAACTGGACCTTTAGAGTGAAAAAAAAAAAATAAAATAAAATAATAAAATAATAATAATAATAATAATTGCTGATATAGACCAACATTTCCATATTGGTTAAAATAAAAAAAAAAAATAATAAAATAAAATAAAATAAAGTAAAATAAAATAAAATAAATCCAAAGAAAAATAATAATTGCTGATATATGCCAACATTTCCATACAGGAGCTTTAGTGTGAAATAAAATAAAATAAAATAAAATAAAGTAAAATAAAAAAAAAAAAAAAAAAACAAATAAAACAAAACAAAAAACAAACAAAACAAAACAAAATGAAACAAAACGAAATAAAATAAAAAAATAAAAAATAAATAAAATTAAATAAATTTTAAGAAAAATAATAATTGCTGATATATGCCAACATTTCCATACTGGAGCTTTAGTGTGAAATAAAATAAAATAGAATAAAATAAAATAAAATAAAATAAAATAAAATAAAATAAAATAAAATAAAATAAAATAAAATAAAATAAAATAAAAAATTTAATAAAATAATTGCTGATACAGACCAACATTTCCATATTAGAGCTTTAGTGTGAAATGAAATAATAAAATAAAATAAAATAACTGCTGATATATGCCAATATTTCCAAACTGGACCTTTAGTGCAAAATAAAATAAAATAAAATAAAATAGTTGCTGATATAGACCGACATTTGAAACTTTAGTGTGAAATAAAATAAAATAACAAAATAAAATAAAATAAAATAAAATAAAATAACATAACGAGTGGTTTACGAGTGGTCAGCTTTAGCTTTTATTCTTGAATGTCCCACTGACCTCCTTAAACTTGTGTGCAAGTTTCTCTGGATCCATCTCCACAGGAGAGAGCATGTCTTCATTCTCTGCCAGGTCAAACACCTCGATGGCATTAGGAAACATGGGGCTCATCTCTTCTTCTTCATCTGTGGCATATTCACCCGTCTGAACATGGACAAGAAATTGAGAAAAAAAGAGTTGGATATCGAGACACACGCTGATTTACAGTGCAGCTGAGATTTGTATATCTGACCCAAATCAATTTATGAATTTTGAAGCTGTATCAGACATTTGATAAGAATTCTTAACTTAAATGATTTTGTATTGGTTTCTGATCAGTGTGTTAATAACATTAACCACTAGGTGTCAGAGTTAAGCTAGGCAGAAACCAATTGGATCAAGGGGAAACACATGCCAGGACACTGTAAAAAAAAAAAAAAAAAAAAAAAAAAACCCTGTGACTGGCCAACCACCATTTTGAATTGACTGTGCAGCTGCAGGAAGATGAAGTAAAGGCAAATAAACGCAAACTGAAAAAACTGCAACCACGTGATTCATTGATGTGCCACATTTGGAGCTGTTGAGAATATCTTGGACCACAAACAAACATACAAAGTCTCTCAGGAATTTCTGAGAAACACCACCATGAAAGCATGTCCCGACACATCTGGGAAAAAAAAAAAAATCCAACATGCTCTCCACATCCTAAAATTGCAATCACTCTGACCTTCGAAGGCCGTCGAACACCCAACAGTCCCTAAGAGCCACTGCAAATACACCACTATCACAAACATCCTTTTAACAATGGACTTCCCCTGCAAGTTGGGACATGAGCAGGCAAACTCCCGCATAATGACTTCCTGTCTGGATGAGTGAACATTGTAAACTCTTATCAGGCAAACAGCCACAGTTAATGACACATATCATGACAGAATCGCTTGGTGAACATCTTGATTCCTCTCAAGTAACGGTTTCTTGTTAATCGTGACTTCTGCTAGTCTATTTTGTGGTTTAGTATCCGTACAGCATTGAGTGATACAATGACTATTATTTACAAGAAAAGAGTGGAAATCAAATTACGACAGTCTCTTATTTTAAAGGGATGGTTCAGCCAAAAATAAAAATTCTGTCATTAGTTGCTCACCCTCATGTCGATGCAAACCTGTAAGACCTTTGTTCATCTTCAGAGCGCAAATGAAGATATTTTTAATGAAATCTGAGAACTTTCTGACCCTGCATAGACAGCAATGCAACTGACACGTTCAAGGCCTAGAAAGTTGGTAAGGACATTGTTAAAATAGCTCATGTGACATCAGTGATTCAACTGTAATTTTATGAAGTTACGAGAATACTTTTCAGTTGGTGTCTATGCAGGGTCAGAAAGCTCTTCAATTTCATCAAAAATATCTTTATTTGTGTTGTGAAATGAACGAAGGTCTTACAGGTTTGAAATGACACGAGGTTGAGAAATTAATGACACAATTTTTATTTTTTATTTTCTTTAAATGATATGTATAGTTAACATATATGTTCTATAAAACGTAATTTAATGTAATTTAATAAAGCTAATGATACAAACTGAATAGGACATTTTTAGAAAAAAAATACATTGTAAAATTGTAAAAATACAAAAGCAAAATTGAGGTACAAAATACTTTGGTTATAGAATATTCTTTCAGATTAAATAATTATTATTCATATATTATTCTGTACTGTACTGTATGCAGTCAAAAAAAGGTAATGAAAACAATTACAAAATATCTGATGTGTACTGATTTAAACTACTCCGTTATTAAAAAACTATTATATATGATTAAATAATTATAAATGTATAATATAAAATATAATAAATAATACATAAATGTTAATATCAACTTAAATAATATATAATTATGTAATAATTATTTATTATAATTATTTAATATTTTTGAGTTTTGAAGTCAGCACAATTTTTTTTTTCAAAGCTGCATTTGTGATGAAAAAACAACAGAAATATTGTGAAATATTATTATATTTTAAAACTTTTATATTTTAATAAATTTTAAAACATATTCAGATTATCGAAAAGCTGAATTTTTTTAGCATCATTACGCCAGTCTTTAGTCAGATGACCGTTTATTATATTAAACAGTCCCTATTAACATTTCTTACATAGATTTTTTCAGGATTTTACTTACTTATTTTTGCTGAATATAAAGCTCAAAAGGACAACATGTACTCGAAATAGAAATCTTATAACATTACAAATGTCTTTACTGTCTTCAATAAAAGTGTTCATTTCCTGTATATACAGTTGAGGTCAAAAGTTTACATACACCTTGCAGAATCTGCAAAATGTTAATTATTTTACCAAAATAAAACGGATCATACAAAATTCATGTTATTTATTTGGTACTGACCTGAAAAAGATATTTCACATAAAAGACATTTACATCTAGTCCACAAGAGAAGACAATAGTTGAATTTATAAAAATGTCCTGATTCAAAAGTTTACATACACTTGATTGTTAATACTGTGTTGTTACCTGAATGATCCACAGCTGTGGGTTTTTGTTTAGTGATAGTTGTTCATGAGTCCCTTGTTTGTCATGAACAGTTAAACTGTCTGCTGTTCTTCAGAAAAATCCTTCAGGTCCCACAAATTCTTTGTTTTTTAAGCATTTTTGTGTATTTGAACCCTTTCTAACAATGACTACATGATTTTGAGATCCATCTTTTCACACTGAGGACAACTGAGGGACTCACATGCAACCAGGGGCGTCGATAGGGCTAATCATTCGGGGCTCGAGCCCCGAAAGATTTTTCTTTAGCCCAGAATGTTTTGTAGCCGTATGATTTCCAAGGAGTTCACGGAATTTGTCATAGTTTGAATGAATTAATCATAGGTCGGTCATTACACTTTAACCAATCGCCATGTGGACTAGTTTCTGTAAATATTACGCCGCAAAATACCATTTAAATAAGAATCCTGCATGTTCTGCGTGTCTCTTTATGAATGAATGGTGCAGACGCAGACGTGCGTGACGCTCTCGGTGATTTCACATAAAAATGCATGAACAACATCTCCAGAACTGCTCTGAGAGTACTTTGTTTCATTTGAGTAAACCAGGGTCATATACTCAGAAATGTAAAGGTATTTTATGGAAACCCATCAAAATAAAAGTTTGGTTTAGCTTGTTATAGACATGGTGGCAGAAATATATTTACTATCATTTAGTCGAACGTACGTACCTACTACTACTGTTCAAAAATTAATAAAACTTTGTTACACAATATTTCTTCCATCTTTTACATTTTATTAGTGTATCCCCTTTATTTGCCAAAAATAAAATTTAATTTTCATGAATTAAAAGATAAACTAATATTTTATGTCTTTATTTCATAACCAGAAAAATGTAAATACACAACACATAATTTCATAAGGCTGTTGTAGAAATAAATAAAAGTTGTTGTATGCATTTAAATAAATAGACATGCTAAAACAAATTTGGAAACAATAAAATATAATGTGAAAAAAAAAAAAAAAAACACTTCATAGGGCCCTAAACATAACTTAACTTTTGATAAATTGTATAAGTTTAATTGTTTTCATAAATTAGACATGTTTTTTGATTAATAAAATCAAATGTATCCATTAAAAAGGAGTCCAGAAAAATTAGAACAGAAAAAAACGAATTTAGAATAAATAACTAAATAAATAAATAAAATGGAATTTAAAAAAAAAAAAAAAAAAAAATGGGGCCCTATTTTTGCATGCAAATATATATTTTAAATGTATTAGTTCATTTGTGTAATATATTTTAGTAAAGTTATAATTTTGTGATAATACTTTGATATATTTGCTATTTGCAGTGATTACTATTTACCATTTTTTCATAGTGTAACAATGTTGTTTTGTGCCACTGCTTTGGCAAAGTATCTGTCCAATGAACTAAATCGAAAGCACAATATGACTGCTCACATGATGAGTTCATGATTCAATGTTTTCAGAGTATCAGAAGAGTGGTGAGTCAGGTCATTAACCTTTTTTCTTTGTTAACTTATAGCTCTTATTTTTGAACTCTCAAAGTGCACCAGATTAATGAATTTAACTTCAAAATATATCCAACTGACCTCCCTAGAAGGATCCAGGTTCTCCTGTGTCTTACGTAATTATGATGTGAGCTCCCATCCACCACTACTAGCCCCTGATGTTTTGCCACCAGCCCCTGATGTTTTCAAATCCTAGAAACACCCCTGCATGCAACTATCACAGAAGGATCAAACACTCACTGATGCTCCAGAAGGAAACACGGTGCATTAAGAACCGGGGATGTAAACTCTGAATTTGAAGATCAGGGTAAATTTAACTTATTTTGTCTTCTGGGAAACATGTAAGTATCTTCCGTAGCTTCCGAAGGGCAGTACTAAATGAAAAAAATATGATTTAGGCAAAATAAGAAAAACATACAAAAATCCTTATTCTGTTCAAAAGTTTTCACCCCGGCTCGTTTTTCCTGCGTTCTTCCAGATTCTGCAAGGTGTATGTAAACTTTTGACTTCAACTGTATATACGTTCATATATGTCTGTTTGAAAAAAAAAAGAGGAGAGGGGCTTCTGTTTTTACAAATGTATTTTTCTGTCTCATTGAGCCCAGTTTGTCATTCTGTCTCCCCATGCACGCATGCATCCGTCTGAACTCTGCCATGTGGGTGAAGTAGCAGACAAACTGTCTGTTTCGGCAGCTCTCAAACGTTAAGACAACATCAGACTGACGTGAGCTCAGTGTTGCGGAGGAGAACGCGCTGAGAGGGCACTGAGCTGGCAAATCTAGCCGCGAGACGCGCTGCCATGGAATTCCGCCCTTACTTTCACACCCCAGATCTCCAAGAATACCGATCGCGAGAACCGTGAATCTTCAGCATCTGAATTATTAATCGATTCCCTCACGCCACGGCAATGTGGGCAGGTGTGGAGGACAGTTATGAGACATGCACAGGATGTACAGCATGAACGTGTTAAAGCAATGCAGTGCTTTAAAACAGAGCTAATTATTGTGATTTCATAATTCCTGAGTGTTTTGATGAAGAAATGTTGACATCCTGTTTTCCACTGCATGCAACCAGAATCACTTTAATAACCCATCATTAAGGGGCACAGCTAGATTAATGCAATTAAATTGTTCAAAACCCCCCACATTTCTTTAATTGAACTTGATTTATAAGCTTTGAGCATTTTAAACATCTCATAACAGTGAAAACCTCAGGTGTTTTGATGCACTGCCAAGAACAAGGTCAAGCACCCCCCCCCCCATAAATCTGTCACTACTGAAGTGAAAATAATATTTTAGAGATGGAAAAACATGGCGTTGCAGAGAAATGTATATGATTACAGTCTCTGAAGAAAACATTAAGTGAAATTAGTCACTTGACTCTTCACCTCTTCTTTGCTTCCATCGTCTCGTCAATCCTTCTGTTCAGTTTGTGTGCAATATTTGTGTTATTTCTTAACATGGAATGTTTTTCCTTTCCACCCACATGATTTGTTTGTGAGTATAAAGTTGTACTGAATGAATCTGAATCAAATGTGGTTGTTCGAAATTCAAGGCAAAAACAGAGTCTTTTAAATCCAACTCATCCCAAAGTGGAGAAACAGACAGCAGCCGATGAGGCTGTGATGACGACAGCCCTACAGTAATATTGTGTCTGTAAGAAAGCCACTGACCTGGCTCTCATCTTCTCTGTGCCGTCAGCAAATGTTATGTAAAAGTATGACACACACACACACACACACGCTGACTAGGATTTCCAGTGAAACTTAGGAAATCTGAGGTCTGTGGTGCAAAAGAGGAGTATGTAACATATGCAATCCAATGCCACGCAACTGAAGGGAAAATAATGGATTTCTATAAAACCTACAAATACCTAAAAATAGATTTCACAGACAGGGACACATTTTTATTCATATTTAAGCCCCAAATATATCCAAGCCTCAAAGATAAATACAGCTATTCTCATGAAATCTGTTGCCTCACCTGGTCACCTAAAAACACCTAGTGAATCAATGACACTGACAATGACACTTTGATCAATGTACAATGTCTGGGTGTGCATAAGGAAAACTTGTGTCAACAGACAGAGAAAAGTCCCACAGTCCCTGGCAAAATATTTACAGTAATATAATGAAATCTTTGCCATTAATAGGTTAAAAAAAAAAGGTGGTGGAGTGTTTGGGAAACATATTTGAAAATGTACGATTTCGGTTACATGATTTGGGGAAGAAAACTGAATTCCAATTTTTCTGATTAAAAAAATTTGGAATATAAATTCTGATTAAAAAACAGGCTTGCTTTATTTGTTTGTATTTCTACACATTTTGGCCAAAATTGTGTAATTTTATATCAATATGGCTGTAAAATAATAGTAATTGTTAAACAAAAATATGCAAAATACTAAAGAAAAAAAAGTATTTAAGTATTTAATTTATAATTTTATTTTATTTTTAAATTTCAACAGCATAAATTACAACACTAATATTTATGGTTGTCTTAATTTCTTTTATTTTGATGAAACACTGCAGGAAACCCTTAAAGCTTCTGTTTGGTCGTAAATAGCGTCTCATAAGAAGTACATATGTTTACTTCATGAAATGTGAATAAATGAGCTTTCCATTGATGTATGGTTTGTTATGATAGGACAATATTTGGCCAAGATACAACTATTGGAATCTGAGGGTTAAAAAATCTAAAGAAAGAGAAAATCACCTTTAAAGTTGTCCAAATGAAGTTTTTAGCAATGCATATTACTAATCAAAAATTAAGTTTTGATATATTTATGGTAGAAAATGTACAAAATATCTCTTGGAACATGATCTTTATTTAATATCCTAATGATTTTTGGCGTAAAAGAAAAATCTATAATTTTGACCCATACAATGTATCGTTGGCTATTGCTACAAATAAACCCGTGCTACTTATGACTTTTTTATGGTTTTGTGGTCCAGGGTCACATATGGGAAGATGGTTTATGCGTGTTGCGTTCCAAATGCACATTACAGTGACCCAAACTCAGAGCAGATGCAGAGTTTGTGTGGAGCAGCATTTACTGAGCATGAGCCGCTCATGTGTAAATGAACACAGTGCTGCGCTTCACTCTGAAACACGCAGTGCATATACTAATTTAAATCTGCATATATCTGCATTAGTCACTAATTTAAAAAGTTGTCTGCTAAAGGCTCCATTGTGTATCTAAGCTTTACCTCTTCGTCCTCTTCCATGTAGGGGTTGTAACGTTGCTCCATCATTTCTCTCTGCCATCTCTCCTGCTCCAGTGTCTGCTGGATCAGCTGGGCCACCTCACTCTGTTCCCCCGGCTTCTCCCGGCCAATCACAAACCTGCAACACACAAATGCCAGCCAATCAGACAAGACCTAGTGGACTAGCTCTCATTCCTTAAGTGAGTACTGTACTGTTTTCAGGAAAAGACCTGCATTAAGAAGCCTAAAAGGCTTAAAAAACCTGAAAGCTGTATGCTTTCAACTGCATCCTATTTAAAAGTGACTGATTGCCAGCCGCCTCTGTGCTGAGGTATTTCACAGAAATAAGAGTTATTATTAAACATGTTCTGTCCCACTGGACTTAAGCCTGGTTTGTTTAATCACATTTTCCATTTCCCTGCACTACAATCAAGCACCATACACGCCTAGCCAGAACAGCTTAAGAGAAAACAGGACGCAGATGCGTGAGCTTGTCTGAAATGCCACAACTACCCGATCCCTCATTGTGAGACACAACTACACTGTAAAAAATAAAAAACACAATTTGTTGAGTCAGCTTAAAATAATTTGTTACCCTGCTGCCTTAAAATTTTAGGTTCAGTCAACTAAAATAAGTTTAGTCAACTTGAAATGTTAAGTTGTACTAAGAAACAACTTAGATATTTGTGTTTGCTAAACTTAACAGATAGGTAAGTAACCCAGCTGCCTTCAAATTTTAAGTTGATTCAAATCAAATATCTAAGTTGTCACTTAGTATAATTTAACATTTCAAGTTGAATAAACTTTTTTTGAGTTGACTGAACTTAAAATTTGAAGGCAGCCAGGTTACAAATTATTTTAGGTTGACTCAACAAATTGTTTTTTACAGTGCACACAGGTCTTTATCTTTGTTAAATCAAAGTAACAGAAAGCAGCGATCTATTGATACACAGCACTGTCAGGCAGATGGTAGCTAGTGAGTATCTGATGCCAAATGAGACAACTAATGCTAACAAATCGATTAATCGTGATAAAACGCATCCAAAATAAAACTTTGTATTTACATAATATATACATATGTGCGTAATATATGTGTACAGTGTATATTTATATGTATACATAAATACACACACATATTAGTGTTGCATGATTTACTGGTACTAGAAAGGTATCGCAATACCTTTCTTTTAAAAACGGTACGATTCTGCATTTTACTAGTAACGAATACGTTAAGAATACATTTTGATACGAGCCATAATTTCTGTGTAAAAACAAGGACGGAATCACAAGATCCAGTCATAAAAATGGAATTTATTGGAATATCACGGAATATCATGGAATTTCGAACCCTGCAGGTTCTGTGCATCTCTGTATGAATGAATGGCGCAGATGCGCAGTTTCGTTTACTACACACCTACAAAAATGATTTCAGCCTCTACCGCCTCAATATATGAGTACATGAATACATAAACATGATCTCTAGAATTGCTCTAAGAGACACTTCATGAACATTTTACCATTACTTCTGAGAAAAACCATTGTCTTCACAGCAATCCATCAATATAAAAGTTTGGTTTAACTTGACAGAAATATTACTTAATGTAATGATAGTGCTGCTACTACTAATAAAACTTTTAATAAAACAATATTCAAGGAATACTTAGCAGAAACAAAATATTTAACAGAATTTATTTACCAGAAAATTGTAAATAAACAACAGTGTTTCTGAATAAAAAAGAAATAATATATATTATATAATAATATAATAATTTTCTAAAATAATTAGACATGCTTTTGATTATTAAAATGCAATGAAACTATTAAAATGGAATCTAGAAAAGTAATGTAAAACAGATAAAAATAAAACTGATTTTGAGAAAAATAATAAAACACATTCCATAGGGCCTTAAAAATATATTTTTTTGTTAAACTTTTAATAAATGGCTGTTAAATTGTGTAAGTGTCATGATTTCAATTAATTAGACCAAAAAAAAAAAAAAAATAAAAACGGAATCCAGAAAAATTAAAATGAAAAAAAAAAAAAAATATATAGAATTTGGAAAAAATAAAATGGAATTCGGGAAGAAATGAAACAGATTTCATAGGGTCCTTTTATTTAATTTGTGTCCTTGTTTTATTGTATTTGTCTTTTAGTTTGTATATGTATGTGTGTGTATTTATATTGATTTAACAGCACTAGAGAAAACAGAAGATAATGATAGATTAAATAGAGGGAAATTAAATTCTAAAACACTAAAACCTGAGGTCTACCTGAATTTTTGGTACAAAAAACATGTGCAACAAAAGTTCAAAATGAAGCAGTGGATCTCTGTAAACACAAAGTCTGATAATACTCCAATGATTCTTTTTTTTTAATTGTTTGGATACAGAAATAAAGAAATTTGGCATTGGTCTAAATATTTTTTAAAGTGAATATATCAGAATTATTTTATGTATGTAATTCTATCACAAACACACTGCCATTTAAAAGTTTGGGACAACTTTGTTTTTTATTTTTAAGGAAATAAATACTTTTATTCAGCAAGGACTCAATTAATTGATCAAAAGTGACTGTTTTAAATTGTCTAGAGAAAAATGTATTCCAAATAAATGCATGATTATAAATAAAAGAATGATTTCTGAAGGATCATATGACACTGAATACTTGAGAAATGGCTTCTTTAAATGTAATTTTAAATGTAATACTAATTCACAAAATGACTGTTATGACTGTTTGAAAAAAATGAATAAAAGTATAAATAAATAAATAGTCTGACAAAAACATAAAAAAACCCCAATAATATAATTTAACATAATATAATATTAGGGCTGGTGAACGATTATTGGCGATTAATCGTATACAAAATAAAAGTTTGAGTTTGTCTTATATATGTGTATAATTATTATGTATATATAAATACACACAAATTAATGTATATATTTAAGAGAAATATGTTATGTACAATATATATATATATATATATATAATATAAATTATATAAAAATTACAATAAATACATATACTTAATATAAATATTTCTTAAATATATACATGAATGTGCTTGTATTTATATATAAATAATAATTACACACAGTACACACACATATATTAGGCAAACTCAAACTTTTATTTTGTATGTGATTAATTGCGATTAATCGTTTGCCAGCCCTAATATAATATAATATAATATAGTATAACATAGTATAATATAATATAATATAATATAATATAATATAATATCATAAATCACCCAACCAAACCTTGACCTGTGAGATTTCACATGAAGTCTCTGTGAAAACGTTTAATTATCTTACTTGACAGTGCCGCTGGTGTTCCTGAGGACCGATGCAGCAAAATTTTGGGTCACGCCCACCAGGCTGGTTCCGTCCACCTCCACGATCAGGTCATTCACCTGGATCCTACCGAAAGAAAAAATAACCAGGATAAAAGCTCAGGGAGAAGAAGTGCATGTGTAAAATGGCTGCTACAACTTGTGCCAAGATACTGATCAATCTCATCACTATACGTGTAAAGAAACTCACACTGCCAAAGGAATCATTTATTCGGCCTGAAAAACTGACCAACAGCAGCAGTGATTCAGTGGCCCACTTAACCAAACCTCTTCTTGTATTCCAAGCTGTTAAAATGATCGATCGATCCTTTCAGTCATAAAACAAGTCAAACTCTCCAGGCCCATCCAAAACAGCCACCGGCTGCCTGTCTGCCAAGGCGCATGTACGTTTGATAGACAGCGGGAGAACCAATGAGGTGCCAGAGAGTGAGGATGAGGTCAAAACGTCTCCCACTCAATATCTAAGAACTTCTGTCACACATGTGGCGACAGCTCATTTCAGCATTGGCTTATTACATTTTTATGTCTCCTGTGGCTTCCAGGTCGACTGCTTCTGCCTGTCACGCCAAAATGAGGAAGAAGCCACTGCAATGCACCATGAACCTACTGACTCAAAACCGAAGAGAAATAACAAACGTTATGAGTTTTTATTAAGATTCCTAACACCCGCTGAATCTCCTGCAAACGTCATGAGCAAAACTGGGCTTCTCCAGGCTGAACTGCTGTTATTTTTCAATCCTCTTGAGCTTGACAGATAGAAATAGCTTCTCTGTGACCTCCACGACTCACTCCAGGGCCTGAAGAGCTCAAATGCCATCGCAAGGTCAGATTCTACTCAATAGATCAATAAACACCATCCCTCTATCCATGCACATATGTGTTGGCTAAATACCTGGTTGAGTATAACTCCAGATACACTTCTGGTTCATAAATAACAAAACCATGGACACTATTCATTTTGACAAAAGCATAAATGTAGTCTCATATCAGTCTAAAAGCATCAGTCTCACAGTTTCCACTGCATGTCTGGAGATTCATCTATGACTTCGGTATTTAATCCGTTTTGCAGACTGGTGAAAGCAGATGTCCTGGTAGTACTACAGACTGACAGAAGGTAAAGGAATCCTAGTTTCTTTTCACTCTCATTTTCATTCAAATCCATATAAATCCCACTCATGTCCTGTAAATCTAACTGACCTTCCGTCTCGGTGGGCGGCTCCTCCTTCCGTCACTGTCTTGACGAAGATTCCCAGTTTTTCCAGGCCCATGTCTGCGCCGGCACCCATCCCGATGATGCTGATTCCCAATCCGTCTTTATCTGAATGAAAGAAAACACAGTGTTAATAACAGTTTCCATGCTTTGATCACACTTCTCAAAAATGAACACAACACCAAGTATTAGTATGCAGAGATACAAATAGGATTTGACAGCAAAGGGGAATTTTTTTAGTAAACGAAGTTTAAATTTCAGTATGTTCTTCATGCAAAGTCATCGCACAGATGTGGAATATAGCCAGCGTTAGCGGTTAAAAAGTATATAAATTGTAATTTTTTTTTTTTCTAGAAAATAACCAATCATTTTGCTAGATAAGACCCTTCTCCCTCAGCTGGGATTGTTTGAAGCTACATTTAAACTGCATTTTGGAAGCTCAAACTCCACTATATGGAGATAATTTCTGAAATGTTTTCCTCAAAAGACATAATTTCTTTACGACTGAAGAAAGAAGACATGAACATCTTGGATGACAAGGGGCTGAGTACATTATCTGTAAATTTTTGTTCTGGAAGTGAACTAATCCTTTAAGTGTTCTTTTATTATTTAGAAAAGACAGCATAAATATTCGTCAAAATGTGTCTTTTTGTGTTATATGTGCATAAATAATTACAGAAATCATACAACTTTTACAAGTCTATAGAGTGTAATGCTGTGGAATTTACTGATTCGGTTAATCGGTCATATGATCACTATAAGAAAACTTTCTTTAAATCAGAAACAAATTAAAACACTAAAACTATTCTTAAATTAGAATAATAAAATAAAAAAGTTACAGTCAAACCAAAATGTATTCAGACACCTTCAACATCTCTTGCATTATCAACACTTTATTCACTATAGTTTAGTATATGGTAATAAAATATGACAGGAACTAAACTGTTGAACTGTGTCAGAACAAATTCATCTTGATAATGTCAGATAACTGATAGAAAGATATGTAACAAAACATGGTCAGGTCAAAGGGTCAAATCAAAAGCTTCTGGTCCCAAATTTATATCAGTTTTACTGACAGTCCACTGTATGAGAACTTTTTGGGTATAATATGTCACAGTTTACTTTATTTTGCTATCCTCACTTACAGAAATGTGACTCTGGACCACAAAACCAGTCATAAGGGTCAGTTTTGTGAAATTGAGATTTATACATCATCCGTATGTATAAATCTCACATGAATGGCTTGTTAGACAATATCTGTTATAACAATATTTGGCAGAGATACAACTACTTGAAAATCTGGAATCTGAGGCTGCAAAAAAACCTAATTATTGATAAAATCACCTTCAAAGTTGTCCAAATGAAGTTCTTAGCAATGCATATTACTAATCAAAAATTAAGTTTTGATATATTTTAGATAGGAAATTGACAAAATATCTTCATGGAACATGATCTTTACTTAATATACTAATGATTTTTGGCATAAAAGACAAATCAATACCTTTGACCCATACAATGTATTTTTGGCTATTGCTACAAATATGCCCGTGCTACTTAAGACTGGTTTTGTGGTCCAGGGTCACAAATAAACTATAGTGTCTTGCACCCACTAGTAAAAAAAATGTCAAAAATTGTATCTGGTGTCTGAATATTTTTTGTTTTGACTGTAATAAAAAAAAAAACTGTAAATGCGCATTAAGGCATTTAGATGGCAATAACTAAATACTGGGATAATGAGCTGGAATTAGTATGTGACAAATCCTGTGACTGTAAATCATTTGAGCAGATTTTAAGATTATAATTATTTAGCAATTATAAAAACATTGGATTCCAGATAATCCTCTTGAAATGATATTATTCTTAATCACTTTTTTTTAGTCCAGATCGGTGGTAACTTTAACATTAGCATCGCAAAATAAAAACTACACAGCCGAACACAACTCCTCTGTGTTTACGCTGTGATATTTCACATGCGGTAGCTATGGTAACCGCCAGACTGCTTTAGGAGAGAGGGCCCGACCCCTCCGATTTTCTAATCAGCAAAAGCTGCTTACTTTACAGAGCAAAACAAGCTGCTTTAGTCAGTTTGTTTAGAAACAGGAAGTTAAGGACCCTTAAGACAACATACCACACAGGCTCTAAAAACACACACATGGAAAAACTCCATTGGCCGCCCAAGTACCTTTCTCCAGCTCGACGGGGAAAAGGTCCAGTCTCTCCACCCTCTTTTCCAGTTCATACTCGGCCGAAGCCGCCATGGGGTCAACCTCATCATTACGCCTGTCGTAGTCCTCGTTCGAGTATGTGGTGAAAACCTGGGAAAACAAAATCAAAAAGCTTAATGTATGGCGTATTTTAAATTGTATTTTTGCTTTTCTCTGCTAGAGACGCAATAAGTCATTCACACTGAGAGCAGGTGACAATTACTGTAAGAATTATGAATTAATTAACACCGGCTGTCAGGAGACTTGGGTTCAGATACTGGTCACACACACACACTGTCTATCAGTTAGTCACCATGACAGGGTCTATATTGTTTCCTAACCTGGATTATATTCAAGCTGACAATTGCAACAGTTGTTTCATTGGGTGAAAATACATGGAATACAAGTTTTCAATTGTTGGCATGAAAAATTAAGTCTGCAGCTTTAAAGATTCAAAGAGGGCCAAAAGTTCACCCAAAAATGAAAATTACCCCATGATTTCCTCACCCTAAAGGTGTATATGACTTTCTTCTTTCAGACGAATATAATAAAGCAATAAGCCGCAAGAAGCCATGGTTTACAGTGAATTTATAACTAGCTAAGGGGCGTTGTTAGGCACAAGCTAAGCTGTTATAAATTCACTGTAAACCACGACTTCATGGGGCTTATTGCTTTTATAAAACGGTTATTCCATATACATAGTATAATTTCACAAAATAAAACAGAGCAAATAAAGTGTAATGATATAAATAAAAACACTATTCTTCCACCAAACAATGCAGTTCCTAGGAAACAATTGTAGTTGCAACAAAGTGGTCGCTGAGCAACACACAGATGTAAACAAAGGTGTATGTTTGTAGAGTAATTTACAAAAGCTTCAAACGTGGCTCAACCAATCAGAATCAAGGACCGCAACTATCTGTTTTATAATTTGAGTTATATTAAAAAAATGTCCTGGCTGCTCCAAGCTTTATAATGGCAGTGAATGGGTGTTGAGATTGTAAAGCCCAAAAAAGTGCATTCATCTATCATAAAAAGTACTCCACACGACTCCAGGGGTAAATAAAGAACTTCTGAAGTGAATCGAAGCTATGCGCAAGAAAAATATCCATATTTAAAACTTTATAAACCGTAATCTCTAGCTTCCGCTAATTGTTGTACATGTGTTCCCGAGAGAGTGGTGTTCCAGCAGATGAAGTAGGACGTATGCGTAGCGTAAGATCCGGTGAGAAGCGAGAAACGCAGAAGCGTAGATGAGTGAGCAAAACAAAACAGCAGTCACGAATTAGACATACAAAATGAGGATTTGTAAAGAAAAATGTTGGACGAGACTGGTTTTCCTTTGCTGTAAACAAAACTTGGTTCTCGCGAGACTAACATATTCTCACCAGAAGCTAGAGAATATGGTTTTTAAAATTTTAAAGATGGATATTTTTCTTATAAAAACACATGGATTCACTTCAGAAGGCCTGTATTAATCCCCTGGAGCCCATCACTTTTTATGATGGATGGATGCACTTTATTGGACTTCAAAAAATAAACACCCATTCACTCCCATTATAAAGCTTGGAAGAGCTTGGAATATAACTCTGATTGTATACGTCTGAAAATGAAAGTCATATACACCTAGGATGGCTTGAAGCCGAGTACATTTTAATCTTCATTTTTGGGTGAACTATCCTTTTAAGTGACATTTTACATTTAAAATAACCTTGTGATAAAATCATCTGATATTATCTGAATATAATAGTGTGCAGGGTTAAAAAATGTACTGAGTACCGTTTAGTTGCAAAAGCAACTATTAATAACTATCAATGGAGAAAGAAGCTTTCTGGGTCCAGATGGTGCAGTTACGACATCGACCAGCAGGTGCTAACTGGGCCATGCTACTCCAACACACCAAACAGTGTTAGACAGATGGAGTGTATGGGAGACAATCATTATTTTAGTGTTTCATTTGGTACAGCTAGTGGAAATTACACACCTTTGGGAAAACAGTTCAGTGCTTAAGTCATCTTCTTCAGTAAAGCCGTTTTTTTTTTTTCTATAGCTCTGGGCACCACTAACCGCACAGCTAAAGCAGCAGTTTATACAGATACAGTCATGCATCATGTTCTCCGTCAGAGATACCGGGGCTCTGAAACCGCACCAGCATATGGCTGTATCACAGTGGGTTCATTTATAATAGTTGAGAACTACAACAGCAAGCTGAAAAAAAGAGTGCCATTCTATATAAAGAAGCACAGTTTACCCATGAGTCTTTAGACAGCACTTGTGTACATCTGCTGAATATCTGGTGGTAACAGCTTCCTGTTTAGGGTCGTCTTTGAAAATTATTTTTTCCTCTCTTGCTAAAGCCTACGTTACAAGCACTGAGAGGTGAGTAGCAAAACAGAGCAAAATACAGGAAGGCACTTTTTCCATTTTGACACTATCAAGTGAGTGACAAGTGTGTAAATTGCTTGAATGATTCATTCAACAGACTCATTCAAAAACGTAGAGTCATTTGGGAACAAAACAAGAACCGAATCATTGAAAGATTCACTTAACCAATTATTCAGCAGACCTGTTCAAAAATATAGAAATATTTAGTGCTTATGGTTGAATAACAGATTTTGTCATTAATTTGATTTTTAATTTTTATAACATGATAATAGATCTAAAAATATATTTTTAGACCACAGCCCAAGTTGTATAAGAAATATATCTATTTCAATCATCTGACTAGATTTTTCCGCCAACGCATCATTGCTTAATACAGATAACAAAGTTCATCACTTATTCCGAACAACATTCTGACTGATGGCAAACCGTTATTTCAAAGAAGGCAAAGTTTTACAGATGAATGATTAAAACACCCTACCCTCATTTCTTTTTCTGATTCAATCTCTTCCCATGCTCTACTGCAGTGGGAAATCATAATTATATCAAAAACTGCTGATTGTAGAAATGTACGACAGTAGCTGAGTAACGCTCATTGCCCATCTGTCTCTCCTCTGGTGCTGCTGTCAACTTCTTTTTTTCTTGGAAAAACTACAGAAAACTGCATATCATAGTTGGGTACAAGAGGACATAATGCGGCAAAATTGCAGACGTTTACTTTTTTCCACTTAGCTTCTCTTTTTTTTCATTTTTGTTTAGTCATTTTCAACTTCCTCAGCCTACCCCATCCCACTCAGCTTGTGTCTTTCACAACCACTAGCTTCCTCTTATTTCATCTCCTTTTTTTTCATATGCTCACCCCGTATAAATTTTTCTCTTATTCTTTTCATTTCAAGGAATAGTTTACCTTCAAAATGAAAATGTTTTCAAATATTACTTTCTTTTCTTTTGCGGAACAGAACATTTTATGCAGGTCTTGTTGATACACAGACAGTTCATTTTGACAAGAGCTCTAAAAAGCACCATAACAGTCTATATAATTTTGACCATACCAGAGTCTACGAATGAACTATGAATGAATAGCTCAAAAGAACTACCTCAAGAGGCTTAAGCTGGTTATTAAAGGGTTAGTTCACCCAAAAATGAAAATTTGCCCATTATTTACTCACGCTCAGGGCATCCGAGGTGTATATGACTTCATTCTTTCAGACGAATGCAATCAGGAGATGTATTAAAAATTGTTGTGGTTCCTTTATAATGCAATGGGTGGGTGTTTCTCTTTAACAGGTCAAAACAAGTCTAATAAAGTACATCCACCTATAATAAAAATTGCCTCACACAGCTCCAAGGGGTGAATAAAGTTCTCTTGTAGTGAATCGATTTTTTGTAAGAAAAATATCCATATTTAAAACATAATAATCACTTTAATCTAGCTTGTGCTAACAGTTGTACACAGAAGCCACTACGGGTGGATGCTGTTGGATGTATGCATTGCGCATGTGCCTGTGAGTCTCACGAAAACCAACGTTTGTTTACAGGAGCAAAGGAAGCAAAGTTTCCTCACTTTAGCAAAGGAAAACCAGTCTCTTCTTGGCTTATATCCAAATCCTCCAACATTTTTCTTTACAAATCCTTGTTTTGCTCTTCTAATTCATGACAGCTGTTTTGTTTTGCTCTCTCCACTGGACATTCACGCATATGCAACGCCAACATCCTACATCATTTGCCCGGAACAGCTTCCGTGTACAACAGTTAGCGCAAGCTAGAAAAAAGTGATTATTATGTTTTAAATATGGATATTTTTCTTACAAAAATGCATCATTTTGCTAGAGGAGGCCTTTATTTAACCCCCGGATCCATGTGAGGCACTTTTTATTATGGATGGATGCACTTTACTGGACTTTTTTTGGACTGTTAAAGAGAAACACCTGCTCATTGCTGTTATAAAGCTTGAAGGAGCCGGAACTTTGATTGTATTCGCCTGAAAGAAGCAAGTCATATACACTTAGGATGCCTTTAGGGTGAGTAAATAATGGGCGAACTAACCATTTAAATTGAACTTTTTGACTTTTTGACTTAGTCACAGCGGTTAACAGCCCACAGAAGGGCAAGATTATCAGTGAATAACTTCAATATGTGTCCGCTCTCAGACAAAGCTATCATATGGCTTGAGAAGATATGGAATATAGCGCATGAGTCATATGGACTTGTTTATGGCTCTTAACAGCTATAGTCACGAATGAAGCGAATGGAAAAGACCTTCTTCAAATATCCTCTCTTTTCAGTCTACAGAGGAAATTAAGTCATACAGGTTTGTAGGGCCTCCATAAAAGTTTTATTTTATTTTTTCCAAAATTCAATTTTTTTCCTTTTGAATTTTTTACATATATATATATATATATATATAAATCAGAAAACATGTCTCATTAATTGCAATCATGAAACTTATACAGTTTAACAGCAATTTATTAAAAGTTCAACAATAATTACATTTTTAAGGCCCTATTTTTTTTCCAAATTCAGTTTTATTTTTACCAAATTCTGTGTTTTCCATTAATTTCCTGGTTTCCATTTTAATGGTTTCATTAAATTTGATTAATCAAAAGCATCTCTAATTAACTAGTATTATAAGAATTTGTTTATTTGATTCATATATTTATTTTATTTTTTTCAGAAATACTGTTTTGTGTATTTACATTTTTCTGGTATATAAATTCTGGTAAATATTCCTTAAAAATAATGTTTTAATCATGATTTTATCATTTGTAGTAGTACTATCATTACATAAGCAATATATATCTGCAACAGTTTCTTCAAGTTAAAGCAAACTTTTATTTTGATGGGTTGCTGTGAAGACCTTCAAGCTTCTGTTTGTATAAGATACTATGATAGTTTTTCTCACAAGACGTGGTAACATGCTCATGAAGTGACTCTCAGAGCAGTTCTAGAGTTTATGTTTAAGTGTTCATATATTCGTATATTGAGGCGGCAGAAGCTGAAAACACAGCGAGTGTACTACACTTCGTGTGTAGTAAACAAAATTGCGCATCTGTGCCATTCATTCGCACAGAGATATGCAGAACATGCAGGATTCATATTTAAATAGTCTTTTTGGTGTAATATTCACAGACACTAGTCCATTTTGTGTTTGGATTTAAGTGTATTGACCTACTTTTGATTTACTCATACCAAATTTGGAAAATTCTGTAACATTCCGCGTTATACAGTAAATTCCATTTTTATGACTGGATTCTGCAATTCCGTCTGCATTTTTTGCATAATGGAAATCATAGGTCCCTAGGTTTGGATTGAGAGGGGAATGAGTACATGAGGAGTACATTTCATCATTTTAATTTCCTAAGACGCCAAACAAAATCTTGAAATTTCGTAAAATGAACTGCATTTGATATTACCTTCATCTGGTGGGAAAACTGTGGCAAATTTGCTTAAGGTGCTCAAGGTGATTTCTAAAAAACGGTAGCTGGTTTATTATCTTGAAACCCATCTAGACCACCTAGAAACCAGGTAAAATCAGCTACCATCAGAATTGTTCCAGCACAGCTAGATTTCATGTACCACACTACCATTTTATTTCTCTCTCACACCTCCGTCTCTTCTCTGGGTCACTCCTCCCTTCCTCAGATCGCTCGATCTCTTATCTAAAAATACTCCCTCTATCGCGGTGCTTGAAGTGAACAGCAGGTCGGAGCACCCTCACTGTGAATGCCATCGGCCTGCTCACATGTCTCTGTCTCCATGGCAACGGCCCGGCTTGGCGATTGTGATTATGACATCGTTGTGCCATTTTTCCCCCTTTTCTCGTTCTCTCCCTCCCCCTGCTTCCTCTTGACGGCTGTGCAATGCAAATGTATATAATAATGAAATCACGTCTACATTGCCTGCATCACCGCATATGTGATTTCTGACTAAAGATGAATAGATAAAATGCCATAAAGTTGAATTCTGGGATCACTGCATTCCAGTAAACACAGATTTGGTCAGTCAGGTCTTACAGGCCAGTTCAAACAGTGACGTGCCAAGTGCCATCTGTGGGTTGTCTGTCGTTGGCTAGGAGTCTGTTCCATCTTTCTGTCTCTTTTTGGTGTCTCCCTTTCTGTACCTCTCTCTCAGATGGAATGTTGGACGGGACGACAGAAATTCACAGGCCAGATGTGTCTGAAACACATGCAACCTCTGCGAACTCTGTTTCCACATAGCAGAAAAGAACTCATAGTCTTCGCAGACCTCAGTCAGAGTTCATGCCACACTTCATTTAATGCAAATTAAAACAATACCAAACACGTTTTTTAAAACTAGGGTCCAGGAACCTCCAGGGAGTCCAAAACCTCCCCAAAATAAACAAACATATAAATACAATTACAATACCATTTAAATTAGTTGTGGCCTAAGACCTACTGAAATCTTTTGAAACCAACTGAATGGATGGCACATCTATTCTTCACAAACTCATTTTCATTTGTGTCAAATGGTGTCAAGCCTGACTAAGGTTCATATTACCACCATATGAGTCTTGTGGCTCATTTCCTGTCATTATTCTCACTTATCAAAGACGTAAATGACAAGAAATTCAGCCTGCTTGAAGCACCGTACTTCAAAGATCTGCCATACCAACAGAACAAGCACATGACACTAAAAACAATAAATTACAGTGACTGTTAATAAATTCGAGGTCTGAACCGCACATGCATTTGCAGTGTGTGCATGTGGAATGCAGATGGTTTGACTGTGTGTTTTTGGCTCACACACTTTAAACTCTCACTGGTATGCAGAGGGACAGTGCAGTGTGTTAGCATTACAGCAGCCTGCTCCCCTCCCTCCCTCACACACACACACAAACAAACCCTCGTTTATCTGCATGCCACAAACTTAAAGCTGCATACAGGAAGATGTGGAGGGTCCTGGAATGTGAGCAGCCACACACACACAAACACACACACAAGCACATGCATTTACGAGTCATCATCAGTACATATAAAGCTGTGTGTGTTGATTTCAAGTGAATGTGTGAATGAAACAGAGTGAGATTTTAAGATAGAGTGGTGGTTGATCAATATGGGTTTTTCAAAGGTTTTTTAAAATATATATAAAACTGTGATGCTTTTAATGGTGGCATCACATTTTTATATAGAACTGTGATTTCAAAGCAGATTTTTTTTGCATCATTATTCCAGTCACATGATTTTGAATTCATTCTAATATTCTGATTCGCTGCTCAAAAATATTTATTATTATTATTATTATTATTATTATTATGTTGAAATCATTTAGCATCTCAAAACCCACCCAAAAGGAATGAAAACTAGCCCAATTTTTGCCCTGTCCAATCACAGCTGACAGCAGCTTTATTTCATTAATGTCCTTTAAAATAAACATTTAGATTTTATTTATTCTATGTTTTGAATCTTAGCAAGACTTGTTTATATGTAGTATCATATATCAATATTTATCAGAATATTCATTTACCATTATTATGGAAGGAAATGCTTTGAGAATGCATGTAAACACACATATATATAAATTATCATTAATTAAATTTTTTTTTCATACATTCTTTCAAGCCGACTGTTAATTTAAGGCCCCATAACTTTATTCACTTTATTTTTTCCTTAGATTCTGTGTTTTCCATTTTATTTATTTTGTGTTTTATCATTTATTTTGTATGATTTATACAAATTTATCATGAAAAATCCTGTCTAAAAACTTTAAAAATGTAATCAGTCTTTTAAAATATAATATAATAACATTTAATTTACGAAATTAATTAATTCTGATCATGTGACACTGAAGACTGGAGTAATGATGCTAAAAAATAATCCTTCATCACAGGAATAAATTACGTTTTAAAATATATTCAAATAGCAGTTACTTGCAATCAGTAAATGTTTAACAAACGGTCCACAAATAGTATTCAATACAACTTACTTTCATGATTTTCATGATAAATTATTCTATCAATGATAAATGTCTAAATATATACATATATATAGATCAATCTGCTAATTTCTAACTGAACAGAAAAAATGGTGGTGGAACAATTTTCTCTCAAAAACTGCTAGTAAATTTGACAAAAAATACAAAGAAATGCCAAGTAACATTGAATTAAAGGTAAATTGTGAAGTAGTACAGTACTTTAGTGCTTTACAGCATTTACAGGGACATTCCATTTTTAAGTGACAATGGCAGCCCTCATCCAAACCCCAAACCTGGGTTTTACTACGCCAGATCTTCAATTCAACCCCAATGCAACAAATGCAGAAACCCAAAGTGCAACAATAAACAGAAACACAAGTGTGTTTGTATGCACTTTTGTATCACACTAGTTTATTTCCCGCTCTTCTTCAAGCAAGCAACTGTGCTAACGCCTTTCTCCGAGCCACAGTGAAAATCAGCCTCTCTAGGCACTGTTTTGACACTCCTCGCCCGGTTGCCATGGAGATTGTCTTTACATGCAGACCGATACACACTCGCACACACAAACACACTCACAAACACTAACACAAGGTGACACCGGCGCACACATGAGAAACCATGGGCGTTCTGAAAGGTTGTGACAAATATTCTGAGCAACCTGTGTTTGCCTAATAATTAAAGCCCTAAAAAATCACATGTGATTCGGCTGCAGTGTGGTCTACAGAATCCCCCACAGACCGGTCAAGAAGAGAAAGAGAGAGAGAAAGAGAGAGAGAGCACACCAGCACAGACGCAGCAGGGTGGTCAGAACAGCACTGAACATTTCCTTCATTTCCCCTCCAATTTAATATTCATCTAATGCAGATTAACTCATCTGCATATAACAAAGCCAGTGATGTCCTTCTCTTGTAGACGTTTCATTACCATTTAATCCTTTGCTGAATGTCCAATTCATGAACACCTTATGAAGTCCTGGACATTTATGAAATATGCAGACTTATGAAACAGACATGTGCTGAGGCCATGCCGTCTAATGTTATAATAGCACTAGTCACATACAGCATGTACGGATGTTCCTGACCTAATAAGAAAGGATGATGGATAAAAACTAGAAGAGAATAGCATATAAGTATCATGCTAAATGCCTACAATTTTTATAAACAGCCTTTGAATCAGAATGCAGTAAGTGAAAGCTATTTTCACATTATTGTTATGTATAACTGTTGGCTGTCTGATCAAATCATGCCTTAAAGTGCTCCTATTATGCCATTTTAAAGGTTGCTAATATTGTTTTATGAGTCTCCTGAAACAGGTCAAAAACACTTTAGTTTTCTCCAAAAACAGATTTAATTTTACCTCATTTCTAAATGATTCGTAAACGACTTGTGCAAAGCAGTTTGAAGAATCAGTCTCTCTAAACCCCTCCTTTCCGTGAGCCCTCACTGCTGTGATTGGTCAGATGATTGGTTTACTGCGTACAGCGCGTGTCGGAAAACGAAACGCCCATTGCCATAACTGAATGACAGCTCTGGAGACTTGTCAATACATAGAAAAGCTGGCATCGAGTTTACCATACCAATTCGAGCCAGAGTTTGACAATGAAACGGCTGAAGTGGCTGATCGACAAGTTAGCACGGCCTACCGGGAAAAGTGCTCCCAATTTGCTTATGTAAGTGAACCGGGCACACCTCTATGTTGTAAACTTCAACACTGTATAATGCATTTAGCGGCTTTCACATTGAACTTTGAGCGCGATGTGCGCACCTTGCTTGCCAGTGGTGAGCTCCGTTGCGCGTGCGCTTTGGTCGACGCAGAAACAAGCCGTCCTCACACGGCGCAAGCAATTGAAATGAATGGGTATCATAGTGCAGCGCTTTCCGCGTTCGGTGTGAAAGCCGCTTTGTCATTACTCCAACTAATGAGACAGACAGACAGTCAAGCTGCATCAATCACAACTTTTTAGACTACAGTGTGTCCTCAGCTGAACAACAGAACTACAGAAGCATGATTTAGCCGGTTAGCAAGACATGTGCAGGGTTGTTACACCACATAACATACACAACTACATATTTTGAACGATCGCTAGAAAATACATCTTTGTAGATTCATCTTTTGGAAGTGAATATAAAATAAATTTACTCTCACAGCGTAGGATTCAGCGTCTTCTCAACATGACGTAAACCAAATGGAAATTTTACTGCGTTTGTGGGCGGGCAAGTTGCTTGCAACGTAGAACGTGGGCGGACATCATGCAAATGTGTTACTTCGTGACGTATGGCCGTAACGAAATAAGATTCGAATTCCTGACGACTCGTTCAGGCGATTGTGAGCCGACTCTTTTTTTTGATAGACAATAACTTTCTTTATCGTGCACTGTCGGCTTCACAACTTTGCAGATAGTTTGTTCAGATTCAGCTACATGACACACTACATGAAAGATCATATTTGAAAAGGCATAATAGGAGCACTTTAAGAAAAATATGTTACTTTGGCTTATTTGGCAAATGTTTTTAATAAAATTATTTTTTTGGTTAATCAAAATAAAGCTAAAATATAACAAAATACAAATACTGGATGAAAAACTTTAAATGAAAATTAGAAAATGTACTGAAATAAACTGAAATAAATTATCGAAGCACTACAATTATTAAATAAATAAATAAAACTAAACCTAAAAAAAAAAAAAAACATAAATTAAACCTAAATATTATTATATTATAAAATTAAACATTTAAATTAAGATTCCACTGAAAATATAAATATATAACAAAGCTAATTCAAAGTAATAACACATACACTAAAACAAACTTGTGGCTTATGGCAGGGATCGATCTTAGGTCCAGAACTGTTTATAAATTATATCAATGACATGTGACAAAATAAAAAATAATTATTATTATTTGGTGATGACACAAATATTTTCTGTTTCAGAAATAATTTACAGCAGCTCTTGAAGGTGATAACAACAGAAATCAATAAATTAAAACAGTGGTTTTATATTATGTTTTCGTTCAAAACTCTTTTGTACATTGCACATTTTCACAGCTGTACACTGTAAAAAAAAGTTGCAAATCATAATAATAAAAAAATATATTATTATTATTATTATTATTATCATTATTATTATTATATGTGACTCTAGACCACAAAACCAGTCTTAAGTAGCACAGGTGTATTTGTAGCGATAGCCAATACATTGTAGGGGTCAAAATGATAGATTTTTCTTTTATGCCAAAATCATTAGGATATTAAGTAGATCATGTTCTTGTTTCGTAAATTTCCTACCATAAATATGTCAAAACATACTTTTTTAGTGGTAATATGCATTGCTAAGAACTTCATTTGGACAACTTTAAAGGCAATTTTCTCAATATTTTGATTTTTTTGCACCCTCAGATTCCAGATTTTCAAATAGTTGTATCTTGACTAAATAATATATATCCTATCCTAACAAACCATACATCAATGGAAAGCTTATTTATTCAGCTTTCATATGATGTATAAATCTCAATTCTAAAAAGTTGACCTTTATGATGGTTTTGTGGTTCAGTGTTAAATATATATCATTTAAAAAAACCTTTTTTTAAACTGTGCCAAAAACTAACCCAGACTCTGACTTCCTGTATTTCCTTTAATAAACAAGTATATCATTCAGAGGTGATTTCTCTTTTGAAACAGCTGTAGCTCTGATGTGAACAGAGGAAGTTGACCCTAATCCAGTTTTAAAAGTCACTAAAAGTACATAATAAGATGGCACACATCCTTTTTTTTTGTAATCAGGTGGCACACATCCCAAAGTCCCTTCCTCAGTCAATGGGCTTGAGATGACTAATATTCTGCCTTCTAAGCAATTAGAAGCACTCCCATCATCTGAACTATTTTTTTCAAACCACAATCCTTCTCCAAAAAGAAAAAAAGCCTTCATTAGAAGTTTAGTTGCACCTTGCACAGTGCAAATCAGGATCTTCAGGTGCATTTGAAACCCTCAGGAAGGCATGTAAGATTAGGGCTTTGGGTCTGTGATAAGATACAAAAAATGAAACTGAAAAATAAGATACAGTGAGCAACCTTTCACTCATTTTCACGAAAAATAAACGCAACACGCAAAGAAACAGGAAGCCAACAACAGGAAGTTGTTGATTATGATCACAGCTTCACCAAGCAGGGTAAAAAACCCCATAGTACTTTAAAATTGGCGCTGCTTGTCAAAGGTGGCAAAGTCCACTAATCAGTCCACATCAACTATTACTATTATCACCCTTATAGAGCTCCTCCGTGTAAATGTAATTTCTACTCTTGTTCCTCCTTTCAAATAACAGCTTACTCAAACTTAGCACTCCAAGACGTAAAATCGAGTTTAATTTTAGCAGTAAAATCTATCCATGGCTAAAACACCCATTTGTGTGCTATTGATCCTGACTGGCATTAAAGGGAAGCGAATCAATCAACAGATCAATTGATCAATCAACCGATCTCCTGCATCAGTGCATAATGATTTTTTTATTTTACAGTTTCCAGGCCTGGTTTGCCCAAAATGCAGAATTTGAAACACAAACAAGATTATTCAATGTTTTTCTTCCCCCTCAATTTTTTAATGAATCACAGTATTTATCCTCTACAGCATAAATGTCAAGCAAGTATCCACCAAAAAAAAAACAAAAAAAAACATCTAATCATCATTAAAATACAAACATCCATTTATCCATCTAGGAAAATACACCCAGAGCAAGTCTACAGCTCTCACCCTTCCTCATCTGTGACAGAGTTGAGAGGTCACACGCATTTATTTGAGGGAAAATGTGACAGTAGGCGCCTTCGCAGCAAATGTAATTACATTTTTCCATTTAGAGGTCATGTGTGAACAGGACTCGTTGAAATGAATTTGGCTCGTGCAATATGTCTGACTAATAGTCCTGTATTGGTGAAATGTGAAAAAATTCATAGTATTATACTGTGTCCACACCAGATGTGAGCGGCAGGACGCAACATGATTGCAGACAATAAAACTTATTATAAACAGTGATTCTGAGTCTCCGACAGTAAGCTGATGCCTTATACTACTTATGATGAACTGACACAAAGGTCAAATGATTTGCAACGGTTGCTCTGACACATCCTTTGTAGACAGTATTTAGTTGTTGTGAAGCGAAAATCTTTAAAACTAATAAAAGGTAAAAAAACATGTTGTGTCTTCACCTGTATTTTTTTTCTTCCGGCAATTGTAGCGCAATTTAATGGTTTCCATTTGTGGAAGTGGCTGATAAAGTAGGCTTTTTCATATATGTGTTTAAAAGAGACCACTAACTCACAGTGAATACACAAGCTAAGAGCTCTGTAGTGCAGTAGGGTTAAGAGAAGCAAAGACACACACACTCCGTTCATAGTAAACAAGCACACACCGAACAACACAAAACACTCATGGACATGGAGCTTTTGCATCTTGATATCTAATTTGAACATAAACAAATTAGTAGAAGGCTGCTTCAGACACCAGAGGGATTTCCTGCTTATGTCTGCTAGCAAAACTTATCTTATGCAAAATAGCTTGTCATAAAGGTTAGTTCAGCCAAAAATGCTAATTCTGTCATTAATTACTCTCATGTTGTTTGAAACCTGTAAGAGCTTTGTTCATCTTGGGAACACAAATTAAGATATTTTTGATGAAATCTGAGCGCTTTCTGACCCTGCATAGACAGCAACTTAGCTACCATGTTCAAGAGCCAGAAAGGTACTAAGGACATTGTTAAAATAGTCCATGTGACATCAGTGGTTCAACCGTAATGTTATGAAACTACAAGAATACCTTTTGTGCGCAAAGAAAACAAAAATGACGACTTTATTTAGCCATTTGAATACCTTTCTGCACCAGTTGCATTGCTGTCTATACAGGGTCAGAAAGCTCTCGGATTTCATGGAAAAAAATATCTTAATTTGTGCACTGTAAAAACTGCAACTGCATATTTTTCAGTTTACTAAATATTTTGAGTTTCAAATACTAAAACACGTATTGCCTTGTCAGACCAACAAAATTACCCCAAATGTTGTCCCAACTAGTCAAACTCAGTTGTCTGAACAAAGAATTTCATATTTTCGAAATGTTGCAGCATTAATAAATAAAGCAGTTACTGTTATAGGATTATTGTTTGCTGACTTACTTTAAACTTTTTTGTTGTTGTTTTATCATTACTGTTAGTTATTTGCTGCACTGTGATGTAAAGAGCTCATCTTTTTAACATTTGTTGACTGCCAACATTCTTGAAGTTTGTGTCTACACTGTAAAAAAATGCAAATGCGTATTTTCCAGTTTACAAAACATTTTGAGTCTCAAATACTAAAAAATGGTCTTTTCTTGAAACAACATAAAAACCCTTGTCAGACCAGCAAAATTGCCCCAAATGCTGTCCCAACTAGTCAAATACAGTTGTCTGAACAAAGAATTTCATACTGTTGAAATGTTATGGCTTTGTGAGTTCCAGGCATGAATAATATTATTGTATTATGAATAATAGGATTAGTGTTTTGCTGTTTGCTGACTTTATTTAAACGTGTTTGTTGTTGTTTTGTCAGTATTGTTAGTTATTTGTTGTACTGTGACGTAACAAGCTCATCTTTTTAACATTTGTTGATTGCCAACATTTTTGAGGTTTATGTTTTTAGATTTGAGGCCTAAACCACTTATATCCATTTCCTGGATATCTTAGTCTTGTAAGATGCATTACAAACAAAGACAATGTTGTTTACATATTAGACTAAGCTATCCATTAAGGTTTCTATAACAATCCACTGTTTGCCATTCGTAAATAAACATAAAATTGATAAAGTGGTGACTTTTTACACATTCTTTTTTTCATTCAGGAAACTGAAAAAAATACATTACCTCAATGATAGTAACTGTTGTTTCAGTTGCTATGACGGGAATACTTCTATTAGTAAAATAAGACAATCAGCATTACATATACAAACAAATGTAAGTTGGCTAAACAAAGTATTTTTATGTTTTCTCAACGATTTATTTTTAGTGTGTTCAGAAGATGAGCGAAGGTCTTACGGGTTTGAAACAACATGAGGGTGAGTAATTACATACAGTAAGTTTTCATTTTTGGGTGAACTAACCCTTTAATCTAAGCAAAACTAAACTAAAATGTAACTGCAGCTGTCAAATGTAAATCAAATTATGTAATATGCAGCACGATAACTCCACTGTTCAAATGTTTGGGGTCGGTATGATTTATGTATTTATTTATTTATTCCTGTGCTCACCAAGGCTGCATTTATCAAAAATTCAGTAAAAACAGTAATATTGTAAAACAGTATTTGAATACATATTAAAATATAATTAATTTCTGTGATGGCAGCATCATTACTTCAGTGTCACATGATCCTTCAGAAATCATTCTAATATGATGATTTGAAACATTTATTATCAACAATGTAGAAAATAGTTGCGCTTCTTAACATTTCTGCAGAAACTATGGTACATTTTTTTGAAATTCTTTGATGAATACACATTTCAAAGCAAAAGCATTTATTTGAAGCTTTTGTAGCATTTTAAATGTCTGTACTGTCACTTTTTTTTAACAATTTAATGTGTCCTTGCTAATTTCTGTCCAAAAAAAATCTTAGTGACCTCCAACTTTTGTACCGTAGTGTATTACTGTATTAAAATCTGTGAAAACATGAAACGCAGTCAAAGGTTATTATAGATTACAGACTGCACTCCTCTAATCTCCCAAGACATGCTGCTAATCCTTAAGAATCAACCTGTTGGTTTAATCCCATCAAGTGGCTGTGAGTCCTGAGCACATTTGACCTCAGCTTACTCACTGCTGTTTGCTTTGTGACATTATGGGTGAACTGACATGGAAGAAGAGCTAAAAGTAAGTTTGTGTAAATGGACTAAACATCTTGCATCGGACTGACATCTTAAAAAGACAAACTTTCACTTTAGTTTGATTTAAAGGGGACATCAGATGCTTATCCGCTGCGTCCTCAATGACTTTGATGTCGGGAGAAAAATGAAGACTCTTATGTTCACTCTTACATCCAAATACAAAACACCTGCACTGCTTACGAGACATTGTTGTCATTACAGCTGAAGGATAGCATACAACTGGCTGAGGGCAGGAATATGCTAATACAGGACAGTCCGTCAGTGGTCGTGGGAGGGGCTTGAGCAGTATGACATCATACTGCTCAGGAAATCAAAACGGCTTGATAATTAAAACTGTTTAGATTTTTTGTGGATTAAAAAAAAGGAGTGGCTGGATTTTTATCATTGTAGGGTGGTTTGTTCACACACATTTATATGCAAACAGCATGTAAGAGTGAACTTTGCATCCAATGTCCCCTTAAATGCATGTAAAGTTTTTAAATGCATGTAAAAACACTTGGCGTACTTGAAGGGTAAAGGGCTCTGATGATGAACAGGCCTTAGGTTTACAAATCTTTTATGCGATATTCCACTTCACAGCTTTGGATGGAAACATAGCTAGCGTCAGTGAACGCTACAAGTGCCGCTTGAGTAAAATAAACAGGCTTACCAGATGAAGGAAAAACAATCACGGTTACACACGCATACCTTTAGGGCTTCCCGTCCAGGCCACAATGGCCGGTCCTGCTTCCACTAATATTACCTTAATATTGATCTATGGACTGACCAGCTGCTCCAGAATTTTCCAGCACAAACACACAAATGTAAGTAATTGTATTACAGTCTCTTGACATCAGGACTTGCTATTCAGAGCGCTGGAATGCAGTCTCTCGGGACCGAATGACTAAAGCCTTTGTGATTAACTCGACGACATGTTTCAATGGCTTGTGCATCAGTAATTCTAGCCAATCTGTTTCGGGAACATTAGAAAACATCCAGACAAGATTTAAAGGGATAGTGCTAAAATTAAAATTCTGTCATAATTTTCTAATAACACTACCATTTAACTGAAAGTCTATTACGCTCACCAAGGCTGCATTTATTGATCATAAAATACAGTAAAATAGCAAAATATACTTACAATTTAAAAAGACAGTTTGAATTTGAATATATTTTAAAATGCAGTTTATTCCTTTGATGCAAAGCTGGAATAAAGCCATTATTCCAGTCTTCAGTGTCGCTTGACCTTTATTCTAACATGCCGACTTGGTGCTCATGAAACGTTAGCAAATTATGACTACTTTTATTTGGTGAACTTCCCTTAAACTACTAACAGCAGGCAAAGCAGGGGACCGAATCTGCAGTGGTGCTGTCAGGATGTGAATACAACAAATGAGTTTAATAAGAAAACAGAGATGGAAAGGCAGCTCTGGCTCTGTGCCTGCCTCCACTCCAAGTCCCTTCGCTGCTGTGTTCAGGGAAACCCATCTGAGGATCCATTATCAGAGCAAATAAGGTGGCAGAGAGCGAGGTGCTCAGAGTCTGATCACCATTGCTGAAACATTTAGAGAAACATGACCAGCAGATTCAAGATCATGCATAAATAATGTGGAAGCTGAACCCAGCCTTGCAACAGCCAATTTGGAGTGTTAATTGCAGCGTAAAGAAAGAAAACACTAGGGTAGAAACTGTGAAGTCAACAGGCTAGATATAGTGTTTCTTAAAGGGACAGTTCACCCAAAAATAAACATTCTGTCATTGTTTACTCACCCCTGAGTTTCTTCAAACGGAAGTTTCTTTCTTCAGTTGAGTACAAAGGATGATATTTTAAAGAATGGTGGTAACCAAACTGTTGACGGTAGCCATTGGCTTCCATTGTATGAAAAGAAAAAAACAGTGGAAGTCAATGGCTACCGTCAGATGTTTGGTTACCAAAATTCTTTAAAATCCCCTTTTTTGTGTTCAACAAAAGGAAGAAACTCATGCAGGTTTGGAACATGCTGAGGGTGAGAAAACTCTGATGGAATGTTCATTCTGGGTGAAATTTTGGGTGATTACTTTACAGGGTCATAATCTTCTTTATATTAGGTGTCTTTAAAGGGATAGTGGTTTACTAAAGACAATTGGAGGTATATTAAAACATGTCCTGGTTTTATAATGGCAGTGAATGGCTGTTAATTTTTTTGAAGTCCAAAAAAGTGCATTCATCCATCATAAAAAGTACTCCACATGGCTCCAAGGGGATAATAAGGGTCTTCAGGGGTGAACTGATCCATTTGTGTAAGAAAAATATCCATATTTAAAACGTTACAACAACATTTTAGTGCTACTTTAAAAATAAAAAACCTGAGATTAAAGTCGTAATATTTAGACAGTAAAGTCAAAATTCTGAGAATAAAGTTGAAATGTTTCGAAAATAAAGTCGAAGTGTTTTCAGAATAAAGTAGGTTTTTTGAGATTAAAGTCAAAAGTATGAGAATTAATTTGTAGCAATTATGAGATTAAAGTTATAATATTTTGAGAGTATATTCTAGCCTTGCACATGCAAATGGCCCAGACTGAGAGCAGTGGGAGATATTCCAGTCTCAGCTATTTAAATTCTCTCAGTTTTATAGTGAAATACAAACAATATGTCTATTACAAAAACGTGTTTTTCACGCTTTTTATTGTGGCGTGTATTTGCCTCAGTTTAAGCGGCATGTGAATCTTACCGTTTACAATGTGAAATTTTTTCAAACAGTTTTTTTCATTCCTTCTGATGTTCCTTCACATTTATAACATGCTTTAATCTTGGAATAAAGAGGAAAAACATGTATAATTTGTATTTCATGATAAAATGGACAGAATTTGAAAACTGAGCTGTGTTACATTAAAGCAACAAGGCACAAAATTATTATAAAAAGTTAAATCTTATTTCCAATGATTTACTTTATTATACGGTTTGTGAATAGCCACTTATATACCTCAGTAAAGACAACAATATAACTTATAGTAACAAGTTGGAGTCCACTTTAACCTTTAGAATGTTTTATTGTTGTTTTTAAATAAATACATGTTAGGAATAAAAGATTGGATGCCACAGACATTTTTCTGGAGTATGTGGTGGGATTTTCACAGAGAAAACAGTATAATTTAATACAACTAACTGTAATCGAAAAGATGATTGATTTACATAAATACAGCGATCAGTCCAGCCACTTCTCCCAGTGCTCCAATCCGGGCCATTTCCATGCGCAGACTATACTCTCAAAATATTATAACTTCAATTGCTATGATTCAATTCCTCAATTCAATTTATTTTCTTTCTTTTGATCGTTAAAGGTTCACGAGGCGGGACTCGATCTCAGGACACCCGAGGCTATCGGCACCACAAGGCTATTGGCGCCAACATTTCGACTTTATTTTCAAGTCGTAATTTTTCATTTTTAACAGTCAAAATATTTCATGAACAAAGTTAAAATATTTCAACTGTTTTTTTTACTATTAAGACTTTAATCTCATAGTTTGAAGTCGGAATATTTTGAAAATAAAGTCGAAATATTTCGAGAATATTTATTTTCAAAATATTACGACTTTAATCTCATAGTTTTTTTTTTTTTTTTTATGTGGCACTAAAACGCAAACCAAAATCTGTAGTTTAAAAAGGTTAAGGTCTCTAAGTTAAAAAACTCAAATGTGGGTGACAGAAATTACAGAAAAAAAATGTAAGCAGTGCTGGTATTACAAAATGGCATAATGGTGCCTGTATATTTTACAAATTATAAACATTTTTTAAAATGCTATAATCTTAATATACAATGTAGTTGGAGTTTAAAAAAAAAATATATATATATATATATATATATATATATATATATGAAGAGTTCAGATGCAAAACCAGCTAAATCCATCTGACGTCTTTTATTAAAAAATCCATTTTTATCAGGCTCAGATGTATAGGTTTCGATGTAAGTACTGGTACTTCTGATTGAGCTGAGGCTGGTATTTTAGCAAGTTTGCAGAAAACGTATTTAATGGACGTATAATATGTGTCGAGAGCATTCACTCAGTATCATTATCTCATTTTTGACCGAGATGGCTTTTAGCTGGTTTTGCATCTGAACTCTTCATATATATATATATATATATATATATATAGTAAGCAGTTTGTCCATAAAATATGGCAAATATAGATGGTGCAAACTGTCATGCACACAACAACAATCATAACATCATTAAATAATGTATTACACTGTGACAAGTTCATAAAACAGTCTAGACTAAACAGTTTTATGATAAGAAGAATAAAATACCCAAGGATCTTGTTTAAAATAAATACTAACAAATTTCCCATCAGCCAATCTATCACAGTTTCTGTGCTTACTTCTTGTTTTTGCAGCCTGGTTTCATTAAGTGATCTTGCTGGACTGGGGAGGAAGTTTTGAGTTCCAGTATGTTTTTCTAGTACATCAAGCACTTTTATGACCACTTTAAAAAGGAGGAGGGCAAAGTTTGGCTGGTTTGCATGGCCCCATAAGGCCCTGCTGCTTTTTACATCTCAAGTTTTGTCAGCAAAGACTGCCCATTTCTAATTTGGGCTGCAGAATCAATAAAAATTGCTCTGGAAATGTGATATGACAAAGTATCAAATTAATAAATATATTTATTTTTTAATATTGCATATTTTTGTAATTATGTTTTTTTCTAAGATTATAATTTTAGTGTTTACAGCACTTTACAATAAATCATATTTTACATATATTATGTAGTAGTAGTAGTAGTGATAATAATAATAATAATATATAACATTTTTGGCCCAATTGTGCAGCCATGCAAAAAAAAATCTTGAGCTTTTTTAAATTGCATTTTAAATCACAATCACAATTTTTAGCAGGAAAAACACAATTAGATTTTCTCCCAAATTGTTTATCGCAATTTTAAATTGTGTACCATCCAAACAACTCTACACTGATCTGAATGGGAACGGCTTTCTCCTGATATCGTGGACCTCTTTGGACGGTAAATGTCCGAGAGCTTAATAGAGAGAACTTTAATGAAAAAAAGGCTGAGTGAGATAATAAGAGATGAAGAAGTGGAGAACAGAGGCTTCAGTGTGCCCGTTTCTCTCTCTCTCTAGACGGCCAGCGCTCGAAGAAGACCGCTATAGAGAAACGGCAGCGACAAGAAATAAACGAGTGCGGTGGGTATTCCAGCGTGACCCTGGCAACCTTTCTACAACAGACTCCCTGTGAGTTATCCAAGGACTGACGTTGGGCTCTCCCACACAGAGGGAAAAAAAACTCCTCGATGCCTTGGCTGGCATTTCTTGCACAGGAACTAGAAAGTGGCTAAAGGTGCATTATAGACCAAGAAAGACAAAGATTTTGACTCATATACAAGAACAAAATAACTCCATCCCACGCGCCTCGGTCAAAACAGCATGAAAAGAATGCCGCTTCTATCTAGTTAACGTCCGCAACGGCTAAAAAGAGATACTGGACACTGCACTTGTTTTGCTGATCCGTAACAAAGAGAGCTCAGAGAGGGACGCATTCCAGGCTGAAAACATCTGGGATAATTTGGAGAAAATTACAGCTGAAATAAGTATCAAACCATGTAGTTTTGTTCCAGAGCTTTAGAGACTAAAACACTCAAAAACAAACACAAATGATTTAGTAAGCACTACTGAGTGATTATGTTCATCTTTGTATTAAGCTTGCTTTACGTGCAGAATTGTATTACATTAGGCGTTTACCACAGAGGTGTGACCTAGTGGTTAAAAATCTGAACTGAAAATTGAAAGGTAAAAGGTTCAAGATCACCAATGTGTTTAACAAAAAATAAATAAATAAATAAAAATTGTCATTATAATAAGTGTACTGACGAGGTTTTTCACATTTGTTAAATGACTAGTTTGAAGTTCATTGAGCATTGTTTACATAAATTACTCTTCTTTTTATAGCATTTTAGGTAGGGCTGTCAAACGACTAATTGCGATTAATCGCATACAAAATTTGAGTTTGCCTAATATATGTGTGTGTACTGTGTGTAATTATTATGTATATATAAATACACACAAATTCATGTATGTATTTGAAAGAAAAATGTTATTTATGTACACAATAAGTTTTATTTATATATAGTATAAATATATAAAAATTTTAATAAATACATATACTTGTAAATATTTCTTAAATATATACATGAATGTGTTTGTATTTATATATACATAAAAATTACACACAGTACACACACATATATTAGGCAAACTCAAACTTTTATTTTGTATGTGATTAATCGCGATTAATCGTTTGACTACCCTAATTTTAAGTCTAAAAGTTGTCTAAACCAAAGATTATACTGCATAAAACACTGCATGAAATTAATAATAGGGCATCGTATTTATAGGGCATATGTATTTATTGTAATTGTCTAATAATTATTCATTTACCTCACCTACCTAAAACAGAAAAACCTATTTAAAATTGTTTCTGCATATTTGTGATCACTTAACATATACTTAACATATATTTAAATAAATATTTAATTAATATTTAACTAAATAAATAAATCACGTTCTCTCTTGTAGTAAACAAACTAAATTTTTCACTTTTCTGCATTCCACTTCTGCTCTAGTTTGTGTGCAGATCTAGTTTCTAACTTAACTTAGGGCCCTATGAAATCAGTTTTTATTTTTTCTCAAATTGCGTTTTCCAAATGAATTTTTTTCCATTTTCAATTTTCTGGATTACATTTTTTTTTTATTCTCATTTTTCTACACTCTGTTTTAATGGTTAAATAAAAAAAAATGAATCAAAAAGCATGTCTAATTAATTGAAACCATGCAACTTACACAATTATTTTTAGTAAATTCTGTGTTTTCCATTCATTTTCTGGATTCCATTTGGATGGTGTTTTTAGATTTTAACAACAAAAACCATCCTTAATTCATTGGTTTCATAAAATAATAATAATAATAAATTACTTTATTAATTTATATTTATTTATTTATTTTTAATTCCGTGTTGTGGTTTACATTTTTTTCTGGTAAATATTCCTTAAAAAATAATGTTTAAATAATAATTTTATTATTAGTAGTAATAGTACTATCATTACATTAAGTAACACATTTCTGCCAAAGTTTCTTTTTTGTGGCTTAATATTCAGACACTAATCCATATAGTGTTTTAATTTAAGCAAACTGACCTACTTTATGATTTATTCATCCAAAATTTGGCAAACTCCTTCACTTCCGGCATTATACTGTTAATTACATTTTTATGACTTTATTTTGCAATTCCATCCATGTTTTCCGCATCGCATTGAGCACTGTAAATATTACTATTGCTTTTTATGCATCTCATTTGTAAGTCGCTTTGGATAAAAGCTATCAGCTAATTAGCTAAATAAATAAAGGTAAATGTACAGTATTGGTTGCAACAATAAGAAACCAATAATGCTTGATGTCACTAAAGTATAAAAGCAAAGACAGTTTGCACAGTGCATCATTATAACTATGTAACCTGATACTGCTTTGGCAATAGAACTATGCCATTATTTGTCATTCAATAAAGCAGTTTCTCTAGATACTAATGCATGGCTCATACCAAGACAATCCCATCAATCTAAATGGGGAAGGTTTTTAAGATGGCTAAGCTGATGCAGAATGCAGAGCTGTATCATAAAAAGATAAACATCACTAAATGGCTCGTAACATGCAAGGGGCAGCTGAGTAATGGCTCGGAGCAAGAGATAACTTTAAAAGACATCTGACAAGACAAAAGCACCTCTGACCTCCTTTTGTATCTACTCTGTCTCTCCACAGGAGCAAAAACATCCAACTGCAGGACACTGAGAAACACCAGAAATAATCAATCCGGCTAAAGAGAAAAATCAATGGAGGAAATGACAGCTTTTCTCTGATTTGATGCCATTGTTCATTGCTTTAACGCCTTTACAAAAGTACATAGAAATTGGCTTGAATCTACCAACATGCTGAAAATATAAAACCTCCATGACAAAGTAGTTTTTGTCACATCCAAAAAAAGTACACATCTGGATATTGGCTAACCTTTAGTTCTTTAATTAAAGTCAGACTTATATTGGCCATCAAGACTGCTGTTAAACAAACATATATAAGACAGAGCAGTTTAACTTAGGCTTTTTACACCAGGAAGCTTGTAAATATAAAGTCTGGGATCGGCCTGCAGGCATTTAGACACAACATCATAATCCACCATCCAAATCTGAAACTCAAAAGCAATTATTTTTGAAATATTAAGGTCTAGTCTTTAAAACGACAAGAACGATATAAATGAGCTGCTTTGAAATCGTGATGCATATCAGATTTCATACAGCCTCCCGCCTTTTTGATCCAATCTTTGTTTGGAAATGTTAAATAATCATTCTCAAAATAGCTGACCTAGTCTGCTTGGCACTTAAGCCCCTGTTTTTTTCTGTCCCTCTCAGAAATCAATGCAAACTTTTTAAAAAGCCAGAAGAAACAGAAAACACATTAAAGAAATCCATTTCCACTGCAAAAAAAAAAATCAAGACACCCCCTTAAAAAGTCTTGTTGATCAGTCACAGAAAGCTACAAAGACACTTTTTTTGTTAATGCTCTTCCTTACTAAACGAGAAAAACAACCAGAAAATGGCTGGCTTCTGAGGAGGTCCTTAATCACTAGGCAATTAACGTATTTCATAGGGTCTTTCCTCCATTCCTGCATGTCGTTTTCCCACAGTGAGTACGCCTCGGGTCTGATTGTGTGCAGTACTCTAGCAAGCCAATGACTGAGGGGATGGGCAGGGAGAACTGTTTAACAAAATGAGGCCATACATCAATCAATACCCTCACCAAAAGCCAGCCAAAGGCCCTCTATAGGATTGAAACAGTCCACCTCCTACTTTTCAGTATATTACTCAGCTAGCCTAATAATGTCTCTGTCTTTTTCAATCAATGTACACGGTTGGATCACGATATACCAGTGTCCTAATTGGAAGGTTTGAGGTTACGCTGTAGTTAAGGCAAACTAACTGGCTTGTCTGGCAACCTCAAGGGCTAAAACTAGGGAAGAAACAAACTAATGACATACCCAGTTCATGTATTTGATTGCACAGAAACCATGGTGCAGGTTTCTAAGCTGATGCAACATAATGAACATATAGACTTGTGATATAGCTTAGGGAACTGTAATTTCCATGATGTGGAAAACACAGATGGAATCACAGAATTCAGTCATGAAAATTTAATTTACTGTATAACGTGGAATGTCATGAAATTTGCCAAATTTTGGACGCATAAATCAAAAAAAGTAGGTCAGTACACATCAATCAAAATGGGATATGGACTAGTGTCTGTGAATATTAAGCCACAAAATAATATTTAAATATGAAACATGTTTTGCGTGTCTTTGTGTGAACGAATGGCGCAGATGCGAGGTTTGGTTTACCACACACATACTGTGCATGTGATGCTCGCAGTGTTTCCAAACTCTGATTTCTCAATATATGAGTACATGAGAGTCACTTTATGAGTGTTTTGCCATTTCTTGTGATGAAATCAATCATCATATTACAAACAAACAAACTTTACAGCAACTCGTTAAACTAAAGGTTTGGTTTGACTTAAAGAAACTGTGACAGAAATATATTACTACTACAACTACTACTAATAAGATTATTATTAAAACATTATTTTTAAGTAATGTTTCACAGAAAAATGATTTACCAGAATTATTTACCAGAAAAATATGAATACACAATACAGTAATTATGAAAAAATAAATAATATATTATTTTATTAATAAAATCAATGAATTAGATATGCTTTTGATTATCAGATTTAATGAAACCATTAAAATGGAATCCAGAAAATAAACGGAAAACACAGAGTTTCATAAAAACAAAACTGAATGTGAGAAAAAATGAAATTTAGTTTTCTTGTTAAACTTTGAATAAATTGCTATTAAATTGTGTAATTTTCGTCATTTCAATTAATTAGAATTGTTTTTTGATTAATACAATTTAACTTAACCATTAAAACAGAGTGTAGAACAATTAAAACGGGAAAAAAATGGAATCCAGAAAAATTTAAACTGAATTTGGAAAAAAATAAAACGGAATGTGGAAAAAATAATGGTTAAAAAATGTTTTGCTAACTAAAATGAGGCTGAAATAAAATAAAGTAATTCAATAAAAATATTAGATGAAAAACTAAACGAGAATTAGAACTGAACTAAAACTGAAATAAAAATGTTAAAACCAAGTAGTAATATTTTTGGGGGAAAAAACTAATAAAAACAACTAAACTAAACTAAAATTAAAAAGAAAACTGAAAATGCAAAAATAAAAGCTAATTCTGTATGTTACTAAATAATAAGAGGCTCATTCTGTGTCATTTCAGAAACTTCCCCTAATTTTGCTAATGTTTTTTTCTGAAAAAAGATAAACATGTACAGTGATAAAAGCCGAAATATTAAATGTCATGGATGAATATTTACGGAGTAATCCACTATTTTGTAGAGGAGGGTCAAAATGACAATTTTCACAATTTAGAGACATGCAAACTTTGGAGTAAACTAAGTGTTGTTCACTAAATAACTCAAGGAAAAAAATGTAATATGCACAAAATACAGTAATATGCACCTAAAATAATTACTAAATCATTTAAGGGATGATTCAATTACTCCTGAGTTTAATTCTCGGCTCAAGTACCTTTCCCGATTCTGTCCCCCTCTCTTTCGCCAAAAATATATATTAAAAAAAATATCTGACATATTGCCCAGCCCTATTGATAACCCAGCAGTCCTTGACGGCATTCTTCAAATACTGCGGAATCTGAATGAATGATGCATCATTCATGTCACTGGAGAACATAAGTGGGTGGATAAACTATGATGGCATGCTAGATTAGTTTTCAGTTGAGGCATAGTTTGGGTCTAACAAAAGCCACCCAATATCTCTCTGTGCAGGAGACAACCAAGCAGATGCATCCACAGGCTTTAGCTTCTCATTAAAAACACCTGCACTGTCCCTTTAAGGCAGAGTTTCCTATTTTCGTCAGTTTCCTGTTGCAGCCTGATAACGGGCCTCATTCGGCAAGGCAACGACAGCACATGGCACTATTATTCCCTGTGTTATTGCCTGGAATCAGTGCTACCTTAATCCAGAGAAAGCTCCATCACCACCTGTAGTGCAGAGAGTAAGACTTTCTGGATTATGTGAAAGTGAAGAACACAACTATTTTTAGCAGCAGGAATGGACACAGTCTGTTGAGGTTGTGAGCCGCTAGAGCACACAAATGCCAGCTGAGACAACCAGACAGAGTCCAAATAAAACAGTTTATTCCTGCAGTTAAACATCAACACGTAAGTGTAATGTTACGGTACATTCTGTCATATTTTCTTCATGGAAAAATGACTTGTAGGCAGCTGCAATCTACACTGTCTCCTAAAGAGGAAATGCATCTCTGTCTAATTTGTCCACTTCCTCTGTACTGCTTTTCCACCAGTCTACCTTAAGTTTGAGTGAACTTTCATTTTCCATGCTGTTTTAGGATCTGGTCACACTTAAACCCAGAGCTTCTCACTTCTGAAATGAATTGCAAACCAGGTCTGAGATCAGCCCTGAAAGTCCACTTCCACCAACAGTCCTATGTGAACCGCCTCCCTCCCCTGAAATTGCTCTTCCTGTGTTTGAGAGGATAAGAGAGTCTGCCCACGCCTGCCTGGACTCACAAAGCACTTAATAATAAGGCCGCTCTTTAAACTAGATGTGAATGCTAAACCATCGACGAGGATACAGATGGTACAATGAACAATGAATATTCATGCAAGCAAACATGCAACATTAGCATGTAAACAACAGCAGGCATGCTTTCAGAAAGTTAACTCTTGAGTCTTTTTTCCTTCATTTGCCCTACAAACAAATCCAAATTTGCACACTTCAAAGACTTTACTGCTTTAGATAACACAAGCTGGTGCAAAGATAGCATAAGCATGCTATTCAAAGCAAAAATGTGCTACTAGGATGCCTGTGTGAACTTGACGGGACCTGACTTCATCAACAAAAATTGACCTCAAAATCACTTATTTAAAAGGGACATTGGTTGCCCATTTACCACAATTTGACATGATTCTTCAGGGTCTTCATGAAATGTCTGTAACATTAAAAAATCCTCAATGGTCGTGTAAAACAACACCTTTTTTACCTTGTCAAAAACAGCTCTGTTCACAGAGACCCGTTTCAGTGCATGTCTCTTTAAATGATAATGAGCTAGTGCTCACCTCTACTCTCTTTCTGTTTTTTGTGTATTCGGTGGCACGTTACCATCAAAAACAAAACTAATCCATCCTCAGTGCCTCTGATGTTCAGGAGAAAATGACTCTTACGTTCACTTTTACATCCAAATACAAAACACCTGTATTGCTTTCGAGACATTGTTGTCGCTACAGCTGCATGAGCGCTGAGAAAATGACGGACAGCGTACAATGCTAATACAGCACAGTCCATCGGCGGTTGTGGGTGGAGGCTGAGCAGTATTACATCATACTGCTCAGAAAAGCAAAGTGGGTTGATAATTGAGACTGTTTTGGTTTTTTGTGGATTCAAAAATAGAAGTGAACTGATTTTTATAATTGTAGGGTGGTTGTGCCCACACATTGCTAAGACACATTTATATACAAACACCATGTAAAAGTGAATTTTGTATACGATGTCCCCTTTAAAAGTAATTCCAGATAATGACTGTGAAACATAAAGATAGCTGCATATATATATATCATTATTTGTTCACAGATGCCACTTGATTTGATAAGTAGCTATCTAGTTATTATGTGATGCATTGCCAAATTCACTTTGTCAGCTGAGCCCCTCTGACATAAAATATTACATAAAAATACTTTATTAAAAGATATAAAGATATAAAGTTAATTTTTCCACTACTTAAAAACACATTTGCATGTTCACGGCACTTTGATGTTAATTAATTAATTAATGGTAACATGTAGGTAGGTAAAATTTATTTTTTATATAAATCTATCTAGTACGTTTAAAATTAATATATATTTTTATGATTTAATTATTTATTATACTGCCAGTCAAACGTTTTTGAACAGTAAGATTTTTTATGTTTTTTTTAAAGTCTTTTCTGCTCACCAAGCCTGCATTTACTTGATCCAAAACGCAGCAAAAACAGTAACATTTTGCTTTTTTTTTTTTTGCTATTTAAAATAAAAGTTTTCTATTTGAATATATTTTAAAATGTAATTTATTCTTGTGATTTCAAAGCTGAATTTTTAGCATCATTACTCCAGTCACATCATCCTTCAGAAATCATTCTAATATTCTGATTTGCTGATCAAAAAACATTTATTATTATGTTGAAAATAGCTGAGTCGAATTGTTTCCGGTTTCTTTGATGAATAGAAAGTTCAGAAGAACAGCATCTGAAATAGAAATCTTTTGTAACATTATAAATGTCTTTATCATCACTTTTGATCAATTTAAAGCATCCTTGCTTTTTCTTTCAGATAAATGCTGATTTTGGATCTTTATATTCATCAAATGTAAAAATTAATAAAATTGTACTCCACAGTTTTAAATATTGAGTATAATAATAATAAAAATGTTTCTTAAACAGCAAATCCGCATATTAGAATGATTTCTGAAGGATCATGTGATACTGAATACTGGAGTAATGATGCTGAAATTTAGCTTTGATCACAGGAACAAATTACACATTAAAACATATTCAAATAGAAAGCAGTTATTTTAAATAGCAAAAATATTTCACAATAATCACTACTTTTCCTGTATTTTGGATCAAATAAATGCAGGCTTGGTGAGCAGAAGAGATTTCTTTCAAAAACATAAAAAACATAAAAAATCCCTTGCAGTTCCCAGTTTGGCAAAACCTGATCTAATGCAACAAAACACATGAATTTTAAGTGTGGCAAAGCGTTTTTTGTGGCCACTTTGTATACAGTAATGCACATTCATTTATACACATCAAACATACTTGTCTTCATAGCATTTGGCCCTTTTAGTTAATTAAAGAACCTACTTCTACTACAAAAAACAAGCTCACAGCACAAAAGCCTACTCACATTTACACACAAACACTCTCACACTCCTCCAGCACTACAACACGCCTGTCTACCTCGAACAGTGATCTAGGATCAGTAGTGGTCTTCTGATACCAAAGTAGGAAAGACTAACAAGGCTGTGATCAAGGGACACAAGAGCTTTTAGTCCATGGTGGGCTCACGTTCATTTTTCAAGCATTGCAACTGCTATCATCTTTATTGTGCTTTAAAGTATTCTATTTTTATACTAGGAACTGTTTCAGCCACAGTTCAGTAGCACAGGGCAAACCCCCTAGTATCAAATACAGCATGCCTTCGATACGCCTTCATTGGGAGCTTGCAGCCTTCATGCTGTGAATCTAGCACCTGCAGAGCAAAGTATCTTACTGTTTTGGATGCGAATACATGCTTGAAAGCACAAAGCTTTGCTTTGCTCTGTGTTGACCACATGAACAGATAAACCGATGGGGCTCTGATAATACTGGTCACTATGTGAATGCGCCATTGTCTCAAGAATAGAAATTCAGATGTGAAAGTCACCAAAATACTGAGGAACACGACCATGTGACTATCATACAAAGGATACTGTGCACCACCTGACTGACCATGCAGTCTGTTATTGCAAAATGAAAAACAGTGAGCTAGAGAGAGCTCTTAAACCTCAGAAGTGGGCCATCAGCAGCTGGAGAGGGCCAATGGCATGCGTGTGCTGTATTAAAGTGCTGACGGTGCCCAGAGGTGACTCTGCAAGCAGTGAAGCAAGTCTCCCTTCAAGGAGAACCCGAATCAGAGACAAAGCCATTTATTACTACTGCACAACTCCCCACAGAAATGCAATCTTCAATTTCCTACACCTGCAGGCATCCAAACCCTTCCCATCCATACTTTTATACAAAGTGCTAGCTCCAACCCACTGTAATTTATTCCAGAAAACCCAATATTGAAACTGTGCCCACAGCTTTTAAGACGGTGTACACTGTCGCGCTAATGCATTTAATTTATTACACAACACACTTCTTTCTCTCCTTCCTTTCACACGTTTTAGGCACTTACCTTGATGGGGTTTGTACTGAAGCGAATCTTCCTGCTGGGGGGCGTTTCATCTTCCGCAGGCAGCCCAGGGATTTCTGAACAACTGGATTCTGGTTCGTAAGCATCGTCATCCTCCGCCTCTTCATCTTCGTCCAGCTGACTTCCACCGGAGTCCTCTCCAATCCCACTGTATGCGCTGATGTCCACCAGGTCTGCTTCTGAGATATCCTCTCTGTGGGATTCCTCCTCAGCGCAGGCCTGTCCAATTTCCTCCTTTTGTTCCGAGGGCTCATGGCCGCTGGTGGCCTCCCCGTTTTCCAGAGAGGCGTGGACATCCGCCTGTACCAGTCTGCTGCCTGCATCCGGTGCTCCTGGTGCTGCATGCTCCTCTGGTTTGGACGATGCATTTTGGATCTCTTCCAATCTGGATGCATCGAAATCAGAAGCCACATCCTCGGATGGTTTGCTTTTGGGTCCATCGGCTTGGATGCTTGATCTGGTCTTCGGACTCCCAGGTGTAGCCTCTTGGTCTTTGTACTGAGCTCCCTCTTCTTGGTCCTCTGTCGAAGAGGAGACTCGTGCCTTCCTGGAGACAATTTTAGAGCTGATTCCTCCCACCTTGCCCGGAGTAGAGCCTGCCCCGTGGGAAGGGAGTGGGGAGGTTGAGGACGGTCGGTGAAGGTTGTTACGCTGGTCCGCTCGTTCAAACACTGCACTTAACTGGCTAACGGTAGGGGACACTGCATCTGCGCGACAGTCCGCCGCGTCCAGTCTGTCCAACGACTCTGTGCTCCCGTTGAAGCGAACCACCACATCCAAACGGCTGTCTTGGAAGCCTGACGCACGCTCTTTCTTCAACAGGATTCGATTAGTCGCAGCCTGCTTCTCCTGCAGGTGACGCTGCTCAAATATCTTCCGTGTCTCCTGTAGCTTGGAGAAGCCTGTGGATGGTCCACGGGAGCTGCTACCGTCGGTCTTTCCATCGAAGCGGCTAACTCGCTCCGACACAGTCCCGCCAAGTTTGAGCAGCGCGCTGTGGTCCACATTTTCATTCAGACTGCTTGCTCTGGGGAGGGAGAGTCGGACGGCCTGGTCTTTGGCCTTCGATGGATCCTCTTCGTCCCCAGGAGAACCCATCTGCATGAACATGTTCTTGATGCGATGCACATTGGAGCCGTACCTGCGGCCCCGGCCCTGTGGTCGAGGTTTTCCTTCTTCCCCATTAGCAGCACTGGAATCTTTTACAGGCTTGAGGGATTGAATTCCAGCTTCATAGGCATTCCTGTGTGGCGATGCACTTCTCGCTACGAGAGTGGTGCTCGTGCTGCCGCTGGCTGCAGATGGGGGTTCAGTCTTCATCATGGTTAATCAAACAGCAGTAAAGACGAGCAGAAACAGCATAGCCCTCTGCTTCTCCTCCTTATTGCATGAATAAGAAGTGGCAGGCATCAGGATCAGTCCATATCATTGGCCGCAAAACAGAGAAAAGGAGAAAGTATGAATAAGACAGAATTGGCATATTTTATAAGAAATATACAAGGAATAATTGACGCTGAACCAATGAATTATCAGAAAAATAATCCATATGCAAAAAAGCGGCCATTGCACCAAGCAGAGCAATATTTTTCTAATAATTTAACATCCCGCAGTCAGTTATTCTGCTTATACTATGGTTCAGATGATGTCAGGTTTTGTCCTTAAAACACTCCCATCTCAAGCCTCCACTGCTAATTCCAAAATGTCATTTTAGACCTAGTTATGGAGGCTTGAGCCATAGTGCAGTTATTAATGCTGTCTAATGCAGTTATTATAGAGCGAGAGATTAATTATAATGCGTGAATTGTGCAAATTACCTGAACCTGTGTGTTTCTATTTAATGTTCGGTAGAAGCGTCTCTACTAACAGAGAAACAAAATTTTAAGGGATTATTTCACTTCTAGAATAAAATTTTCTAATAATACTCACCCCGTGTCATCCAAGGTGTTCATGTCTTACTTTTTTCAGTCAAAAATAAACTAAGGTTTTTGAGGGAAACATTCCAGGATTTTTCTCCATTTGGTGCACTTCAATAGGAACTGATGGGTTGACGGTTCAAACTGTAGTTTCAAAGCAGCTTCAAAGGGCAACGAAACAATCTAGTGAAACAATTGGCATTTTCTAAAAAAAAATAACAATTTATATAGTTTTTTAACCACAAATGCTTGTCTTGGAATAGCTCTGCGTCCACTTGTGTAATCACATTGGAAAGGTCAGGCGTTTTTAGTTCTTTGCCTGTGTACTTTGGTTCAAAAAAGTAGGGTAGGGCGAAAAACTTCATTTCTCCTCCTTTAAAATCGTCTGACCACACTGTTTTACCATTTTTTGTAAAGGGCGCCTGACTTTCTTTGCAGGTTTGCTTTGTAAACACTGGGTCGGCACTTCTGCCTACGTCATGCGTGACCTTTCCAACGTGACTACATAGAGCAAGTTGAGCTAATGTAAGACGAACATTTGTGGTTAGAAAGTATATAATTTTTATGTTTTTCAGGAAATGACAGATTGTTTCACTAGATAAGACTCTTAATCCTCGGCTGGAATTGTGTAGAGCCCACTGAAGCTGCATTGAAACTGCAATTTGGACCTTCAACCAATTGATCCCCACTATATTAAGAAAATCCTGGAAAGTTTTCCTCACAACCAAAACATTTTGTTTCAACTGAAGAAAGAAAGACATGAACATCTTGGATTACATAAGGGTGAGTAAATTATCAGGAAAAAAATATTCTGGAAGTGAATTAATCCTTTAACTGAAGTGACGTTAGCACCTCACTACTGAGAAATGCCATGTAGCTTTTCAGCTGTGAAACAATTTTTTTTTTTAAGTCACAAGGCAGTTCGTTCTTTCATATGGGACAGACAGCAGGAAAGAGAGTGTGCTTTCCCCCAATAATAAAACATAATTTTGTGGGAAAAACATGGAAATAGTTTGTCATTTTTATCCTAACGTTTCCTTTATGGGCTTGGACAGTATCTTTGTAAGTTCTGATTCTTTTGCTGTTGTATGACCATTAAAAAAACTGAAATCATTTGGCAAAGTGATATGGAACTGTAACACAGTCAAGAGCTGCCGGGAACTACTTTAGCATGCGTTTCCTGAAAAACAATTGCACACCATAGAACGGTCAACTAATCAGGTTCAAGCATCCCTGTAGTATAAAAAAAAAAATCTATATAGAGGTTGCCCTTTGAACACTTGTATGAAGTTCACTGAAGTAGATACAAAATGATAGGATGAATTGCTTTTAAAGAGTCACTTTGTATAAAAGTGTCTGCCGAAATAAAAATGGAAATGGAAAACATTTAACCAAGTGGCATTTGCAGACAGATTTATACAGAGATCATACATAAAGTCATTTTAACTAAGAAAAATTTAAAAGAGACCTGGGTTAATATTTTGAATCTAATGCAATGGAACTAATTTATTTTTTAGTGTAGCCTGAATACTACAACTCATATGACACTAAATAAGGTATACATCAAAAACAGCAACCATACAGTGCAAATGCCTACAGGTTTAGTAATCCTATATGTGGTTTTTGAGCATTCATTGACAGCTCTGCCATGGGCACACAGATGCCCCAGGGTCATAAAGCCAGAAAAGTTGCATTCTCAAACACCCACTATTTTTAAGGTTCACTTAATATTGCACTAAAACTAAAAAGAGTAAACGAAGATGTAAAATACATTTTTAATATACAACCTTCAAACAAAAATATTACAGGCTAAAAAAAACTTACAGGAAACGGTTTACGCAGTGATGTGAAACACTTCCGTAATGACTGAAATTTCCTTTTTTTAAACACTTAGCACTTTTAAGTGTAGACTAACACTGATTTGAGAGCTCTGAAACACAAATAATTCATTTTGGTAGACAAAGGTATTTAAATGAGGCTGATAGTTATTGTTTGCAACATGGTAGCTGGTTTCTAGATGGTCTAAGATGATCATTAGCTGGCAGACCATCTTAGACCGGCAACAAAGCCTCTTGAGGTGACCGAGCTGGATTTTAGAGCATAGAAGCCGGTCAAAATTCAGCAAGAAAATGAACTAGATCCCAGCTACCATGTTACAAAACAGCTTCCAGCTTAAGATGGATTTTCCAACAGGGTTGGATCTCTGTTGATAACGAATTGATCTTTCTGTCAGATAAAGGAAGTCAGATCATGAACGAAACCGTAAACACGAACATGAGACAATTTCAAGTCATCTGATATATAAAACGGTGCATGAATTCTTGGGAAATACCATGCATACTGGCATGGACAGGCAGGCTTTGTTGTGATCCCATGCTGCTGCTGCTGATGCCAGTAGATTACTTATCTTGGCAGCTTGAATCAACCAGCCTTTAGGCACCGACACATCGGCTGTCGTTTTAATTCCGCCTTCTATCGAAATGTTCCTTATGTGCGAGACAGACCATATCGCTTATCAAAATCGGAAAGCGCAAGATGTATCTTTTCTGCGCCGCCAATTGTGTTGAAGGAGTGTCAACAGATTGAAGCTGCAGCCTGTCAAAACATCACATTAGGACCCTGCGGAGCGAGCGGGCCGCGCTCTCTGCAATGATGCCTCGACTCAGCGACGTCGCTTCCTGCATCCTCTACCGTGCAAATAACGGTTCTACCGTTAGAATCAAAGAAAATGAGGAAAAGCGCGACACACAACGTGCCGCGCTCTCCTAAGAAAACAGGACGTACCTGGTTTCTCGTGTTCATCGAAGACTGCGTCCTTTAATCAGCGAAAAGTCCTTTCGTTCGCAAATCCATTGTGTCCACGAGCCGTTTTCGCCCTCTTGATTTCCCCCCACGAGCTTGTGACGCGCCTGCTCTCTCTCTCTCTCTCTCTCTCTCTCTCTCTCTCTCTCTCTCTCTCTCTCTCTCTCTCTCTCTCTCTCACCGCTAGTACACAGCAGTATATACGGCACATATTATACACTGGTAAAGTGGTAATAACTGAACAATAGATTTTCATAGTAGTAGCATAAAAACAGTCGTGTCCTATCATAAGCTAAATATAAATAGATACCTTATGTAAAATCACTGCCATTATTAATAAATTATGTACAGTGCTGTTCAAAAGTTGGGATCATTAAGATTTTAAATGTTTTTTTAAAGACGATTCTTATGCTCCTCAAAGTTGAATTTGTTTGTTAAAAACGGTTATATTGTGAAATATTATTTCAATTTAAAATAACTGTTTTCCATGTTAATATATTGTAAAATGTAATTTATTCCTGTGATGCAAAGCTGAATTTTTAGCATCATTACTGCAGTCTCTTGTGTCACATGATCCTTCAGAAATATTCTAATATGCTGATTTATTATCAATGCTGAAAACAGTTGTTTAATATTTAGTCAGAAACTGTGGTACTTTTTCATGATTCTTTAAGAAAGAAATACATGAAAGAACAGCATTTATTTAAAATAGAAGTCATGTGTAACTGTATGAACAATCATTTAAAAATGTGTGCTTAATCAATTTTTATTCTTTCCTTTGTTTTAAAGAAACTGATAGTTCTATTCAGCAAATTGATAAAAATTGTTAAATTGATAAAAAGTAATTGCAAAGACTTGTTAGAAAACATTTCTATTTTTAATAAATGCTGCTCTTTTTAACTTTTTATATATCAAAGAATCCTGAAAAAAGATATATATATATATATATATATATATATATATATATATATAATAATAATAATAATAATAATAATATATATATATATATATATATATATATATATATATTATTATTATTATTATTATTATTATTCAAATAATTTCTAAAGGATCATGTGACACTGAAGACTGGAGTTATGGCTGATGAAAATTCAGCTTTGCATCACAGGAGAAAATTATATTTTAAAATATATTAAAAAAGAAAACCATTATTTTAAGATGTAACAATATTTCACAATATTACTGTTTTTTCTGTATTTTTGATCAAGTAAATACAGCCTTCAGAACATTCAAGAATTCTTTAAAAAAACACTACAAAACTTACCGATCCCATACTTTTGAACAGCATTGTAGTTGTACCAATCTGGCAGTTTAAACGCTTTTCAGCAGTAGTAGAGATATTTAATAAAGCATACATAAATACATTCATTCCTGTTTTAATAAACTAGATCTTCACCATACTGCACCATATTTATTTTCTCTATTCTGTATTTCAATACTATGACAATACTGTCATTATCATTATTATCATTAATTATAATAATAATTTGTAGCTGACTATCTATAGATGTAGCATGCTTCTTAAATTTGGTATTTACCATACATGTAAATCCACCCCATTTTATTTTATTTTAACTGTACTTTTTCTCTTTTTAATATCTTTTCCATTTCGTATAATTATTTAAGTCATCTAGTTTATTTTCTATTTTGGTAGCCTACTATAAAATCTTTAATAATGTAAATACTGCACTCTAAAAAATGCTGGGTGACATATGGACAAATCCAACAATTGGGGTAGTTTTATTTAACTCAGTATTGCTTAAAAATTACTATATTTCTTGCTTAAAATGAACCCAAAATAGGTTGGAAATGAACATTTATTAATATGTTCAATAAATGAACATGAATAAATAAGTTGAATAAATAATCATTAAATAATAAACATTTTTTAAAATTGCTTATTAATGAATGTTCACCTTTTGTTTATGGCTGATCCCTCTACACTGTAAAAACAATTTGTTGAGTCAACTTAAAATAATTTGTAACCTGGCTGCCTTAAAATTTTAAGTTCAGTCAACTCAAAAAAAGTTTATTCAACTTGAAATGTTAAATTATACTAAGTGACAACTTAGATATTTAAGTTGAATCAACTTAAAATTTTAAGGCAGCTGGGTTACTTACCCATCTGTTAAGTTTAGCAAACACAAATATCTAAGTTGTTACTTAGTACAACTTAACATTTCAAGTTGAATAAACTTATTTTAGTTGACTGAACTTAAAATTTTAAGGCAGCAGGGTAACAAATTATTTTAAGCTGACTCAACAAATTGTGTTTTTTATTTTTTACAGTGTAGTAATCACACATGTGATTTTTAATTTACAACCTATTTTGGGTTCCTTTTAAACCAGCCATATAATAATTTTTAATCAATAGTTGAGATAAATAAAACTACCCAGAAGGCTGGGTTAAACATTTAACAAAACAACACAGACGCTAGGAGTCCATATTGGCCAAAGAGGTCAATAAACACAAATGTGTCAATAAACACGTTTATAAAAGCAGTCAGCGACATACTGGTTTAAACTCGAGGCAGCAAAAAAAAATCTTGTCAGTTAAGTTTTGACTACACGTGTCTTTTTGAATCTCTTAATCAAATCACTGCAATGCGCGAAGGCCTTGCAAGACACACTGACCCATTTTAGCCTTTTCATAATTGTAGGCAATTACTGTGTAGAGGGCGACATCGTGTGGTGAGTCTTAGAAGTTCAGAATATCCCTAGCCATTGTACAGACTGTAGCCAGGACACCGGTATGGAATCCCACACCCCGGGGAGGCTTTGTTACACTTCCAATCTGTGACTGTGGAAACCGTGTCTGTGGGCACTGAATATAGACTGAAGATGAAGTGGGACAACCTTTTCAGCTGCATTTGCATTGCAATTTGACATGCTGCTGCAAAGAATTTTGAATTAAGGGATAAAGGAGATTTTTCCTCAGCCTGTGATGTTGCACACTGCAGCCACAAAAGAGACAGATAATCTGTGACAATCATGTTTGTAGGATAGGAATCTGATTCAGGGGCTGTGAGTTGGCTAACAAATATTAATATTTGATTACATTAGATTTTTTATTAATATTATTTTTAAATATTTTAGACTGAAAAAGACCACATTGCTACTTTTTGTTTGTAGATAATAAACTTGCCTTAAAAACAATGATTTGTAACTGAAATGGAACAAAAAAAGTTATGCTTTTTGTAACAAATCTAGTTATATATTACTGAATAGCAATTGCTACATCAAGAAAAAAAGCTCATTTAACATTACACCATAGAGAGAAGCTAATTTAAACAGTGGCGCTCTCTCAGTGATTGCAAAACAGTAGGAACAGATGACTGAGACTCCTCTTGGGATTCAGAACAGCTGAATGCTGCATTTCCAATCTCTTCGCTAACATATGTGTGGTTGCCGCAGCAACACCTCCATTGCATATATACTGCCTGCCACGGTGACCCATATTTCCTCTGATATTAATCTCACTACTCGCATAGCGTACACAGACTCCCCTGTGCTGGGCTTTTATGCATGGGTGTTCAGTGAAATAGGATCAGACTAGCTATTGTTTGTGTGTTTGACACTGATCACACTCGAACAGAATCGCAGTGAGCTCCCTCTAGATACTGAACTGCTCCACATGCATCATTGCTCAGTTCATTATTATCCTGTCTAGGTGGGTAAATAGCCTGAGAGTTGGATTCTGTCACTAAAAGTCTCATTCAATAAAATTCTGAATGAGCATTTGGCTGGGCTGACTTGATTTGGTTAGTGTTTGGATTCTTTGTTGTTGTTGAACTGGACTAATATTTGTGTGCATGTTTGTTACTTATTGCTTTTTCTTCATAATCCTATTTCTAAATCCGCCTCAGTGCAACTACACTCGCAATCAAACTATTATATAGTAGTTTACAAATACAAGCTTTTCCAGGATCCAGGATTTTATTAGAATTGCATCTATAATGGTTTGTCAATATATAATGTGATTACATTATAGGATTTTTTAATAACACAGCTTTGTCATAATTATTCAACCCCTATTGGTGGTTTTAAAAAATAAAAGATCCTGCACCAAATTTGAATTTGGGGTTGAATAATTTCGAACATGAATGTTTAGAGCCAATTAGATTTATTTTTTTTATTATCTATCAAATTTATGTTCTCCGAATCACTCAAATGTGTGTTAATAAACATTCTCTAATAGTTTACCAAAGCCTCTGTTGAATTGTTTTTAGTAAATTTTGTTCTCGGCAGCAAAATGTCTGGCAAGTCAAGGGGGTTGAATAATTTTGATTGCAACTGTATTTAGGGGGAGACTGGGGTACGTTGATTCCCAATAGCGGGACATGTTGTCACACGAAAATTATTTCGTCACCATTAAAAACAATTCATTGAACCACAAAAAAGTAGCTAATTTTTGCATTATGCTGAATAACATAATGTCATTCCACATCAAATCAACCAAATTTCAGAAACCTCCCCAGCTCAATTTTCACTATTTTTTCTAAAGAAAGATAGACATGTATAGTGATGAAAGCCAAAATATTACATGTCATGGATGTATATTTACTGAGTAATCCATTATTTTGTAGAGGGGGGTCAAAATTAAAATTTTCACCTGAGATTTAGATCCACATGACATGTTTCTGAAATCACTTCAGAAACATGGAAGCATTATCATGTTATTTTTACACAGAGAGTAGGCCTATTAGTAAAATCTGTTGACTTCAGCAATCTTTGTTACATTTAATGTAAATATAACTGTAACACTTCTTGACTTTCAGGCACGAAAACTGAAAAAATAACATTTTTGTCACTCATATAGCTATGCTCTATGCAACTGTCTTCATAGAGGAAAAGAAGATAAATTTCTTGTTTTAACATCACTTATTCTTCAAACATTCCCCATTAAATTAAATAAGTATCAGCTGTATACAAAGTGACCAACATCTGGTTTTCGACCACTGAAAATGCGTAATATTCAACAATCTGAATATGGAACTGCATTGAGATCCCCATATCTCTGGAAATGAATGATACAGGGCCTTGGAAATGAAATTTATGTATTACAATAATACTGAGATATCTTTAATAATTCTTTGGAAAACTTTGGAAAATAATTTTTATGGCACTTCTTATATTTATGCAGTTGTTTTGACTGAAGGAAACAAGACAGTAATTTCAACATTATTTGTTTTTCAAACATTCCTCTTTAAAATAAAAGAAGCATCATCTTTATGCAAAGTGACCTACGTTTAGATTTTGAACACTGAAAAACTGTGTATAACTTAATGATTTACTTCTGGAGCCATCTCTGGAACTGAACTATACATGGCCTTAAAAATGAAGATGCCAAAACAAAAAGAAAGTCTGTTAATATTTAAAAGGGCAATTAGATATATTTAATACTTCCTGGCGTACAGGCATGCAAATTTTGGAGAAAAAAAAACCTTTTTTTTGGAGAGTACTTTTTCCCCCATTTTGAATGGTCACCATTGGCACATAATGAAACAAATATTGCTAAGTCAACAGATTTTACTAAAAGACCAACCAACCTCTGTGGAAAAAAAATAACATGATGATGCTGTCATCTTTCTGAAGTCATTTTTACCCCTCTGTAATTTGGTGCCATTTTTACTCCCCTTCTACAAAATAGTGGATTACTTACGAAATATACATCCATGGTATTTCTTTCAACTAGGGCTGCATGTTCTAATGAGTTATGTTGTTTCAAATCAAGAAACAGGTTTGGGTTGTCTGATAATCATAATAATAATAATAACAATAATAATAATAATAGCAATATCACTTTTTTGTCTCTTAGAAATGCACATTTGATAGTAGCTTGAAGATGCAGAGGTAAATTTTTGTTTATTATCAATCAGTAACATCTGTAAAAATTGTAGCAACCTGAGTTTTATATGGTTAAATTTATTTATTTTAAACTTTTTTTTTTTTTTAATTAAGCATTAGTCTCCCATAGTAGCAAGCATACATTTTAAATCATGAAAAACACAGTTAAAACCACACATAATGGTACCTCAATACCATGGTAAAAATATGACTACATGGTTTTATAGGTAGCCTATTTGTATGAAAAATGGTAGTCTAAAAACATTCAGTATAAATGCACACATGCTATAGCTTAATCACAAATACATACATACATACTATAATTATATACCATTATAGTCACTACAGTCACAGGGTTGCCAACTTTTAAGTTCAGCTTGGAGTGAGATTTTTTTTTGTTGTTGTTTTGGAGTTGGGTTGGGGGGAGGGTGTGGCGATCTCGATTCCATATCTATTTATATGTATATACTGTACATATAAGGGGATAAAAATGCAGCTGAATGCTTTTTTAGCACCATTTTAAGCTTGGCGTAGGATGTAAGTTACTAATTTTTGAAATTTCACATTTAAAAATATGGCGTTTAATCATTTACAAACATTTATTCAAATGAAAAACTTCTGTAATATTCTAGATACATGCATAGGCGGAGTTTAGGGGGGGCTGAGGGGGGCACTGCCCCCCCAAACGAAAGCCAATCATGATTTTGTCTGAGCTATTAAAAAAATCAAAGAATTCATATATATACACTACCGTTCAAAAGTTTGGGGTCAGTAAGACTTGTAATAGTCTTTAAAGAAGCCTCTTATGCTCATCAAGGCTGCATTTATTTGATTAAAAATATAGAAAAAAAACAGTAATATTGCAAAATGTTTTTACAATATAAAATAATGTTTTTTATTTTAACATACTTTAAAATAGAATTTATTCCTGTGATGAAAAGCTGAATTTTTATCAGCTGTTACTCCAGTCTTAAGTGTCACATGATCCTTCAGAAATCATTCTAATATGCGGATTTATTATTAGAATGATCAATGTTGGATAATATCAACAGTTGTGCTGCCAAATATTTTTTGGAACCTGTGATTTTTTTTTTCCAGGATTCTTTCATGAATAACAAGTTTAAAAAGTACAGTGTTTATTCAAAATATAAATATTTTATAACAATGTAAATTATTTATTATTAACTTTTAATAAACTTTTAATTATTAACTTAATACATCCTTGGTGAATAAAAGTATTAATTTCTTTAAAAAAAAACAATAAAAATGTACTGGTAGTGTATAAATAAATATATATATATATATATATATATATATATATATATATATATATATATATATATATATATATATTTTAGTGGACAGAATAAGTACATTTTGGGTAAATTAATTTCAATTTAAGCCCCACATCCTCCCGAGTCGCGACTCATGATTCTCAACTTGTCTTGATACAGAGGACTCTCTTTTCGTTATTTTCCCGCTTTTGCAAGTTAACTGTTTGGCTGCATCAGAAACAAGTTTCTCAGTTATGAGGAAAGTAGGAAACTGGCTCCGAACTTCAGTGGCACATATCTTCAACTTCCCTCGTTTCACTCGCTTTCCTTCGCTTATAAATAGCTAATGCACAGTGCACATTTTAGGTTCACTTTTAAATTAGCGGCAATTCGGCGTCAATTGCTTGAATCCCACTCAAGCAACAATAAAATACAACGTTAAAGTCACTTATCCTATAAATGAATCATGGAACTTTTATTAACAAAACGAATAAAAATAGCTTACACCATGCTGTATGCTTAATATAAAATGACACATAACTTTAATAGCTAGGCCTACATAAATTTTAAATAGCCTAGTATATTAAAACGGAAAATCGGTAAACACCATGGAACCAAATAAATAAGAAACGTAGAACGTTTATTAGCAAAACGAATAAGAAAGAAATTACACAAAGTAAAAATCAACAAACACTAGAACCAAATAAATAAGACACGAATGTTCAAAAAACCTTCGAAAAACACCATAGATAAACGACAAAAATCATCATATGAATATAGAACATATGAAAAAATCTGCTGCTGGCTCCTCTGCCAGGGACGAGTCAAGATCCATGGTTTTATTATAGTAAAAGTGTATAGTAACCATGTTTTCTGGCGCATTGATTACCATTTGTATAACCATAGTTTTACTACAAATACCATGGTTAAACCTTGGTTAGTGTAGCAAGACCATGGTTAATTTGTAGTTACCATGGTTTTACTATAGTAACCATGTTTTTTTGTTTTTTGGGGTTTTTTTGGTTTTATTTGTAGTAAAACCATTTTCAATTTTCCTAAGGGTTGCCTCTCCATCACTCTCCAGAACAAAATTATAATGTAAATGTCGTCGACGTAAAAATCAATGCATAATATGCTGTAATGTTTACCAAAAATTGCTGCAAATACCTGTATATACAAGCTGTCTTCTCTATCCTACTTAAACACATACTGTCGACATTGGTTTATTTGGAGAGCTCCGTGAATCACGTGACCGCGTGGCGGCGACGCCGGCGAGATCAAAGCTTGTCTCATCTCAGAAGTGCTACATTTTACGATTTACACCACATTAAGCGCGCCAAAACGGTATTTATCGTTTGAATTTAGTATGAAAACTTACAACATTTGAAAGCTGAAACTTTGTTTAAAATCACAAGCAGGGTTGCCAGAAAGTGTGTGTCTCACGCAAAATGCGTGAGAGTTGGCAACCCTGCCTTCTGGGACCTAAATCGTCAACTTTTTTGACTTACATCAAAACATGTCTGTCAGTTTGACACATTTGGTCGCCTGGTCCTATGAACCCGCAGTTTTCTTGTACTGGTGTTCTTTCATCTTCCTCTTTTCATTTACTACTTCCCATTTTGCCTCCTCAGAGAACAAACTTCCAACTGACTCTTTTCCGAAGCCCCGCCTTAAAACGTTACTGACCAATCCTGTTGCCAGACAGCGTTCGCGTTTTTTCTAACGTTAGTCTACAGAAGGTCGTCTGTTTACATAGTTTTAAATGCAGTTTAACTGGCATTATTATTTAAAAATACGTAATAAAACGTAATAAAAACGTAATTAAAGGACATTTATTGTGACACAAAGTAACCAGAAAGGATTTTTTTAGATCTTGAGAACTGCATGCTGTCCATTGTCGACACCTATATTTGCTCTAAGGTAAATACTACTCATTTAACGTTATGTCGTTTGCCTATGAATTTAGGTCATTGTAGTCTCACTAAGTAAGGTTATAATAAAACGTTGGGACCTACTTACAACATAAAACACATACATGCCTGCTGTTTAAATACATTTTTATTGTACTGTAATACTTTGTCGTATTATCTACTTACTTGAGCCAGTAGAGGGCGCAGGGAGCCAGTACAAGTACAGTCGTCCAGGCCTGTAATCTAATACTGGCTTCATCTTCTTTTTATGAATAACTGAACATCACTAGTTGTTACAAAAAGTTGGACAGCAGAAGGGCAAGGAACATAGTGGCATGTGATAAAAGAAGCCCTGGGTGAGAGTTTGACCCTACAGTTTTCCCTCACTCACCTCGTTTTAAGCAGTTCTTACTTCTTGTAATTTATGTGCACCAGATGATTTAATATTTAATGTTAACATTCATGGTTTATATGGGGAATATTAACTGAATTCAGAAAGAAAAAATGTAGCTAGATGCAGCAGTTAATGCCAGTTGAGCAAATTATATGCTTTTGATTTCTACCCATTTCTATCATAGTCTTCAGCTACTCTTTAAATAAAGAAGCCCACTGTTTCACTTTAGTTTGGTTTGCAAACTTTTCCCCTTCCCCAAAGAATTTCAGTGTTTTAAAGTGAAAGTGAGTCCAGTTAGCAGATACTCAAGCCCCCCCACTACGGAAGCCTCTGCATACCTTACGATACAATGGCCCTGTTGTGTCCTACAGGACTACCACCTTCACCACCTACCACCTTTAGCATTTGAGTGCACACGGCAGCAAAGAGTGGTTCTCCTCAGTTTAAGCTCCACAAAAATTCTACTTTTAAATCATTTTAAACGTTTAAAAACAACTATGTTCACAGGAACATCTCTCTCAGCTTTCAGGTCAAAGGAATTGCCTGCTTGCGGATTATACTATCCTCAACAGCTCGGATGACCGATGATTTCAACAGATGTGGAGTTTGGAGCATCAACCAACACAATGAGTCTTGATGTGGATATTCACCTATGGATCATTTGGATTGTCAGTGGAACATTATGCACATCATCTTGGAGTGCAACGATTTAAAGACTTTTTCGCAAGTACCTCAAGGCTGCACCAGGTTAGTACACTCAAGCTTTAAAACATGCAGTTTTTCCTAACATATGCTAACTTTAAGTTACCAAGAATGTCTTGTTCAGTAGAGTTTGCTTAGTAGTATAAGAAACTACTTTTGGAGCAACAAGATGAAAAAACACCAAAAAAGTATCAGACATTTCTGAGATTTTCTTTAATCTTTCCTTTTAGTCAAAACAACTGTAACAGGTGCAAGCTGTGCTTCATTCAAGTCCATTGGGCAGTCAGGGACGAGTCAAGATCACTTCTGACAAACATAAGGTCGACCACTTAACATGCTTTATTTCAGCATTCAAAATAATTAAAAACATCTCAAATTATTATACATATACAAAATAGGTACAGATCCTCTTGTTTTAACCCCCCCTATGGTGTGCTTCTCTCATCATTTTAGGACTTTTCTATTTGATTGCCTGTTTTACGCTTTAAAAAAAAAAACCCTGGGTGAAAAAAAAAAAAAAATCCCTGATTACAGAAGGATGGGAAGGAAGTGGGGATATGGCTGGAAGCAACTGGACAACATTGGGGGGGGGGATTTTTGCAAATAAAAACCAAAAGACAACAACCAAAAAGTGTCAAAAGGTGTTTGGAAAACAAAAACAGACTCCACCTGCTTATTCTACACTTGAAAAGACTGCGTGCATCACAGCTACAGTACTGCTTCTTAACAAAAGCTCTGCTGTCTGGCTCTTAGCTTACACTTCAGAAAGAGAAGCATCTGTTACAACTGGGCAGCAAGATATTAGGATTTCTTTAGCACCAAAGGCCCTGTGAGCAAAAGCAATGAACAATACATTACTTTTAGAAAAAGCAAAACTCTAGGATTTCTTGCTGACAGGACCTCATGAGGAAATAGCACCTTTACAGCTGTCACTTGATCCTTTAACCATACTTCTGCCACATAAAATCCTGACCTGGTGTTGGTCAACACTGGGAATTGCAGGTTTCTTTTTTGAGGTAGCCATAAGACATCAAAACAAAGTTGAACCCCTGTCTCTACTAGATGTACTTTTTGTGACTCTCGAGAGGAACGTTGGCACCCGGTGGTCCTAATGGGTATAACACAAAGACACTTAAATGTCATTTTACAGATTTATTTAACACCTGAACATGGTACAAAGCATTTGGTTTTGCTCTTTCATTGTCCTTCCTCAGTGGTTGAAAAAAAGTCACTTGCATCAGTCATGTTGCTTTAAAACTCCAGGGGGATTTTACACGTTAAAAGTATATATTATTTTCTTGTTGCCAGTGAAACAAATGAGTCTTCTAAAGCATCCTCAGTGTGGGTGGTGACAAAATAGTGGTCCAAAAAAAAGCCTGATAACACACAACCACTGTCTTCTGAAGCGCAGGTCTAAGCAAGTGGACCATTTGGACAGCCAAATTGAAATCTAGGGTTTGATTTTAATGCATAGAAAAGATTTTAGAGAGATGATTGCTAGAAAAAAACACACACGCACACAAACAATCTCAAGTCCAGATTTCTTTTTTACAAGAAGCAGACTGGGCCAACTTCAATGCCAAATTCCTGATTAGGTGCACCAACGTCCATAGGGGCGATGTCAATAATAGGCAGACGGGATGTTTTCGTTGTTTTGTAGTCGATGACTGTCTTGCCCCATGCACCGGTGTGCGACTGGAAAGAAGAAAACAGGGACAGAATTAGAGTCTATACAAAACCATTCTTTAGGTACCTTCTGATTTTATTCTCATATGGAAGTTAATTCGGATAAAAGCTACTGCTACTGTTGTGGTCACATCAAGAAAAGATAAAGATGAAGAGCTCACCGTGCAACCATCCTCAGTGACACTGTATGTGAAGCGGCTGTTGCCCTCTGCTCTGATCTCGATCTCGTTGGAGCCCTGGAGCAGAAGAGCCTTCTTCAGGTTGCCAGAAGCCTGGTCCATGTATGCAATGCTGTTCTTGCAGTGGTATGTGATGTTCTGGGAGGCCTCAGTGGACATGAGGCGCAGGAAGGTGAGCTGAATGTTGACATCCTCAGGCTTGGAGCCCTCGCTGCCATACTCGAACTGTAGGTTTTGAGAGGAAAGCATGAGAAAATCAGCAAATGCAACAGACACATGAAGACCAAATCTCTTTTACTTTTTGGCCAAGTTGACATCCTCACCTGGAAGCCATCGGTCATGGCCTCTCCGAACCAGACGTGCTTCTTCTCCTTGATGTTCTTGCTTGTGTACCAGTTCTTCTTGGGAATGGAGGACTCGGCTGGGTAGACGCAGGTCTCGCCAGTTTCCATGTTGCAGTAGACCTTGATGGCATCCTGGTTGCAGCCCTGGTCAGGGTCAATCCAGTACTCGCCTGTGTTTTATTTTTGAAAGAAACAGGATTAATCTAGGCATAGCAGGTATGATGCAGGATGAGAAATGACTTGTTCTGCAATGGAGAAAGGCAACGTACCGCTCTTCCAGTCTGGGTGGCACATCTTCAGGTCACGGCAAGTGCGTGCAGGGTTCTTCTTGGTGCCATCTGGGCTGATGATGCTCTCAATCTGTTGGCTCAGGGACTTGAGGGTGGTGTCAACCTCGAGGTCACGGTCGCGCATCACGTTGGCATCGTCGGCACGGTATGAGCGGAAGGGATCAGGGGCCTTCTCCTGTGGCTGGGCAATGAAGCCGATGTCAAATCCACCACCAGAGGGTCCAGGAGGTCCAGGGGGTCCGGGAGGTCCAGGAGGTCCCTATACCAGAGAGTAAACCAAATATGCCAAGGTTAAAGTGTATATTTGGTTTTCTGGGTTCAGATGTAGAAAAGGAAAGAGTCACCCACAGCTGGTCCAATTTCTCCACTGCGACCACGGGGTCCAGGAGGTCCAATGGGTCCAGGAAGTCCGCTCATTCCATCTTTACCAGCGGGTCCAGCAGATCCGGCAGGTCCCTATTAATACAAAAACAGAAACGTCCAAACTGAGTCAGAATGAGCTCCAAAACACACTTGTGTATGCTTTAACTACTTAATCAAAGCAGAGACATAATGGTAGGGTAATATGCAGCAAAATTCTGTATTTTATAATAATAATTACCCTAGGTCCAGCGGGTCCAGAAGCTCCAGCAGGTCCAGGCTCTCCAGAGGATCCCTATGGACAAGAATAAAAGAAATGAAAACAGGTTCCAAGCCACGGATATTATATTTGAGATTTATACTCTAAGTTCCATAAACTAAGTGGAGTCACTTACAGGAGGTCCTGGGGGTCCCTGCATTCCGGTAAATCCTCTGTGTCCCTTCATGCCTCTCTCACCAGCCTCACCGGTCTCACCCTTGTCTCCACGAGCTCCAGCGGGTCCCTGGATAAAGACATTACACCTCAGGTGACAATATAGTGCACACCACAAATGGAACAACGCATTGACTCCAGTTTGGCAATTCTTTCGAGGTTTGAATCAGGACTTACAGAGGGTCCACGGGGACCAGCAGGGCCAGCAGCACCGGCAGGACCAGCAGGGCCCTAGGAAGGAATAAACGGATGTGTTACAGTACTCCCATGCTTTTGAAGCCATCAACAGTTCATTTCTTTTTTAGAGATGGGATACTTACAGATTCTCCACGATCACCAGTCTTTCCAGCAGGGCCAACGGGTCCAGGAGCACCAGGAGGTCCAGGGGCACCGGGAGTGCCAGAAGCGCCAGTCTCACCACGGTCACCCTATGTCAGGAGCAGAAGAACAGAATTTTGTAAGGGACACAATCTCAGTCAAACAGTAGGGAAAGCCATGTAGACTGCAGCTCACCTTGGGGCCAGCAGCACCATCACGTCCAGCAGAACCCTCATTACCAGGAGTACCCTAGTGTAAAGCAAATTAGATGTCAGCAAGGCAGGATGATATTTGTGTCAATGAAATTCAATAAGTATTGGTATATATGTATATATATATATATATCCTCACCTCACGACCAGGCTCACCAGGAGGTCCAGCCAATCCAGGGGGTCCCATGGGTCCAGGAGGTCCACGCTCACCAGAGGGACCAGATGGTCCTTGTTTGCCAGGCTCTCCCTAAATGACGTGACGAAGAGAATAATGAAAGCTCCACCATGACTGATGCATAAGATACCAAACACTTGAAAGTAGATACTGGCTAAATAAAACAACCATAGCCCATGACTGTATGAAAGTACATGAGAGGTGCTGTGTAGGTGTTCTTGGGTTCACCTGAGACATCAAGGAGAGTAATACAAGGAAGCTAGAATACTCACAGATGGGCCGGGGAGACCAGGGAAACCACGCTCGCCTCTTTGTCCAGGCAGACCAACAATACCACGCTGACCAGCAATACCTTGAGGTCCAGGGATACCAGAGGGGCCCTGTAAGAAAAGCATTACTGGATTTTAATGATTTAATATAGCAAGCACATCGCAGGCAATGTATATATTAATGTCTTTATTAGACAGTGTGTGTTTTTATAACTCCAATTTGCTACAGTTAAATATCTACCAATCTAGCATGGACATCAAGATGGAAGACAGAGGATGCTAGAGTATTTCTCTATAGCAGAGAATGAACTATAACAAACAGTTGTGCTAACAAGCACACAGTTTTCTTAGAATTGGACTCTACCAATAATCAATTAAATAACTACCACATGTGTTGTGAGAAAAGAAACTGAGAGGCCAGTAATAATGAGATACAGAGTTTACTGATCACTATGCAAAAAGAACTATATTAAAGCATGTCTGCAGTTTTCCAACAAGCATCGCATTTGGCCAGTTGCAATGCTGGGAAAAGATTTTGTGGTCAGATGAGACCAAAGGAAATATATTGTGCACATATAACACTGCCAAAAAGTGTGAGGATTTGAGAGAACTGGTTAAGACGTCCTAATAATTTTGCAAAACACTGTCCCAAATACTCTGGTTTTTGGTAATGTATTCGACAATACCAGAAGGTAAGGCAATAATATTATTGATCCGCATGAAAGACTTACAGGAGGACCCTCAGCTCCAGGAGTTCCTTTCTCACCAGGGGCACCAGGTGGTCCAGCAGCACCAATTTCACCAGTGCGCCCAGCAGGTCCAGTCTCACCACGGTTACCTTTCTGGCCTTCCTTACCAGCGATTCCAGGAGGTCCTGGGGGTCCAGCGTTTCCCTAAAACAAGAAGCAATTAGAGAACCATTGTTAATTATGGAAGAGGATCACTATTACTACTTTGATGCATTAATTAACTATCTACATCAGTGTTGTCAAGATTCTTACAGCAGGGCCAGGAGGTCCAACTCTGCCAGCAGCACCAGGGAAGCCAGTAGCACCCTAAACAAAACAGTGAAAATGGATTAGCCCAACTGTATTATATCATTTCCAAGAATATCAAATTAAAGAAGTCATACTCACAGGAGGACCAGCAGCACCACGGGCACCCTTGGGTCCAGTAGCACCAACGGGACCCTGTATAGCACAAATCATTTTGATTAAACGGTGCATGTCAACATTAGTAAAGATTACATGGGACAAAACAGCATGTCTATGAAGATTATCTGAGAAGATGATCACACCTGAGGTCCGGGGGCACCAGTTGCTCCTGCAGGTCCTGGAGCACCAGCATCACCCTTAGCACCGTTGTCTCCAGCCTCTCCCTTAGCACCAGGCAGACCATCAGCACCCTGTTGGAGAGAAATTAGAAATATTTTACATAAGAACTGACCTGTAATAGTTAAAGCATATTACAAGGATATATACTAGAGTTTGTTACTCACAGGAGGTCCAGCAAATCCAGCAGGTCCAGGAGGACCAGTCTCTCCACGCTCACCCTATTTGTAATTCAAGAAAAGGTGATGCCATCAGATCATTTTAGTAAAAGACCAGTTTTGTGTAGCATATTGGTGTATCTTAGTAAAGGATTGTGCTTACAGGTGGTCCACGGGCACCATTAGGTCCAACAAGTCCAGGAGCGCCAGTCTCTCCCTATGTTAAATGACAAATGATAGAACCATGGTTAAATGTGTTCTTCCACTTTGTAAGATGGGCACGTTATTGATATATGGAATATAGCTCAAAAGACACTCACCTTGTCACCAGGAGCTCCAGCAGGTCCAGGAGGTCCAATTGGTCCGGTCATACCACGGATGCCATCTTTACCAGCGGCACCATCAGCACCCTTGGCACCTTGGTCACCCTGGGATCAGAGTTTATCATGAGTTTTGAGAGTTTGCATCATTCAGTTCATTTGCTCAGTTTGCTGAGCATTAGTACTGATTTGTTTCACCAGGAACAGATCTCAAAATTCAGGAAAGTGCATTATTAGTACTCACTCTGTCACCCTTAAGACCTGGCAGACCAGCAGCACCACGCTCGCCGGGCATTCCTTGAAGTCCGGGAGGACCCTGAGCGCCAGGGGTACCTGGGGCACCAGCATCACCCTAAGGAAGAAAGAAAAAGTCATCTTAATGTTGATACATATCCATTAGTACAGTGCTATCGTACACTTCAGGAGTATGATTCACATTGAAGAGTATCCTTCAGACTTTGCTTAGCCGATTGCTGTAAATGTGTGGGATAACATCAAGGACAGGTGAGACTCACCTTGGCACCATCGTTACCAGATGCACCAGGAGACCCACGGGCACCAGCAGGGCCAGCTGGGCCAGGGGCACCACGCTCACCAGGGAATCCTCTGTCACCCTGGGTAAAAAGTATAGCAAGATACATTAGTTCTCGTCCATCTCACATATCTAGAACTACAGTCGTCATTATGGTGATCATGCTGTAGATACTCACTCTGGATCCAGCAGGTCCAGGAGCTCCAGCCTCTCCAGGAACACCCTGTAATAGCCCAAATAAGGCAAATTAGTATAGCATCACCTGGCCCTTCATTTCTAATGAGGGTTTCTATGTTTCTATGGGACTTCATTAATATTGCCCATAGCTAAACTGCATGTTTAGGCACCCTCTAAGCATAAGTGTCCTTGCAAGCACTGCTAGACCATAAATCCTCTCTAACTGCTTTATATTATAAGAAAAGTTCACAGCCTTAAGTTTAACCAATAAATAGCAGTTCCATATCATTAGATTGGCTACCAACTTACCTGCTCACCAGACTTGCCAGGCTCACCAGTAGCACCCTGAGGTCCTGGGAGACCCTGTCATTCAGATGCACAACAAAGAGATGAGCACACCAGTGTCCAGGTCTATAACAAAAATATTGTGTTTTGGTTTGGGTAAGATGAGAAATACACTCACCTGGAATCCAGGAGGACCAGCAGGTCCCTGTTCACCTCTCTCACCAGCAGGTCCCTATTCATGAAAAAAACATCACAAGACACATTAGCCAAAGTTTGAATGTTATAAAGAATATTATTATAATGCAGTAGATTGAAGCTATGTATTTTAATGTTCATTATGGTCATAACATGAACATTCTCTATGATGGATTAGCAGGACAACTGTTTTAAATGAGACTAAAAAAACGTTACAATGACTACAATGACTACAATGACTACAATGACGTTACAATGATTGTGCGATACTGAAGTACTACTTACAGCAGGTCCAGGAGCACCAGGGGCACCAACATCACCATCCTTACCGGGAGCGCCCTATAGATAAATACAAAACACAACAGAATAAGCAACAGACTACAACACTATGAACCAAACAAGGTTGACTATGGTGTGGAAAACAAGCTATAGCTACTTACAGTGGCACCAATAGCACCTATCACACCTCTCTCACCGGGTTTGCCAGCCTCACCCTGTACAGGGGCAGAATTAAACATCAAACTTAGAAAGTGTTTAGTGACGATTACACATTGAATCTGACCTCAGAAGCTTCTCATACATAGGAAATAAACCATCAAGGTCTAATTGTCTGTATTTTGGCTTCATGCTGAAAAAGTAAAGAGTAAGGATCACTCACAGCAGCACCCTTAGGTCCAGGGAATCCCATGACACCAGGCTGTCCTCTGGCTCCAACGGGGCCAGGTGGTCCAGGGCGGCCATCTTGTCCAGGAGCACCCTGTCAAAAATAAAACAAGAAGACCTGTGAGATCCTTACCCATGCTGTATGAATCTCTGGGTATGCACTGTGTGCATTTCTGACTATACTGAAATAAAACAAATAATGGATATTATAATGTACGTTATAGGAATATTGTAAGAATTGTGTGGGCACTCACACTAGGTCCGGTCTTTCCATCAGGTCCAGGGCTGCCAGGGCTACCAGTCATACCCTGTAATGAGCATGAAGATAGAGGCGATCAAACACATTAATACACAAACAAAACAACCACATGATGAATAGTATTTCTGCTAATATCAACATTCTCACCTTGGATCCTGGCATACCAGGTTCACCATTGCGGCCAGGCTCACCAGTGGCACCCTTAGGTCCAACAACTCCAGGGCCTCCACGCTCACCAGGGGCACCCTGTTATAAAGATCAGAGAGTGTTGCATTTATCATGAACACTATTTGCTATTGGTGGAATGTGGTATATGAATATAATATCCTAAACAGTTTTTGCACAAATTTTCTGCTTAATTGCTATCTGTTTTGTATCGTTTGTAGACTCACCTTAGGGCCTGAAGATCCATCAGCACCAGGGAAACCACGAGCACCAGGAGCACCCTGCACAAAGAGGTGTGTAACTGTTATGGTCAGGGCCACTTTTAAGGTTCTTACTAATGGTGAGGTTTGATGTGGGTACATACACGTTCGCCAGCAGGTCCGCGGACACCGGCAGCACCGGGCTCACCACGAGGTCCTCTCTTGCCTTCCTCACCAGGGGGGCCAGGGGGACCCTGAACTCCTTGGGGACCCTGGGTAAGCACACAAGAACAGGACGATAGTTAGAAATTACTGTAAAATCCAACAGTATTCGTGAAAAATCAGTACTAGGGCAAAGCTAGTAGAATGTTTTACTAAAATCCGCATGCTAAGTTTGATATGAAATGGAACAATGAAGTGAGCGACAATGTTTTCTAGATCAAATAAGTGAAGTTTATACTCACAGACTCTCCCTTAGCACCAGCCTCTCCTTTGGCACCAGGGGCACCGACCTCACCCTAAATATAAAGTGAACAAAAACGGTCAAAGAAGAAGTAGGCAGAATGGCATTTCTTTAAAAAAAAAAAGTAGCTCATGATCTGAAAAGAAATGGACACTTACAGTGTTACCCTTAGGGCCAGGGGCACCAGCAGCTCCAGAAGGTCCAGGAGGACCACGGGGTCCGGGGAAACCAGGAGCACCAGCAATACCAGAAGCGCCCTGCAGGTGGCAGCAGAGAGTAACAAATATGTGCCTGTTATTTACTAACACCAATGTTCTAATCCAGGTAGAGGAAATATGTTGACCTTTTATCAAAAAGAAGAGCATTTGTTGATAAATATTAAGACAATACTTACAGGAGCACCCTTGGCACCAGGGGCACCATCAGCTCCGTTGTTACCCTACAGAAGGAAGGAACGCAAAACGGACAAGGTGGTCAGAACTGAAGTGTGTAAATTTAAGATTGAAAAAAATGTGGATATGATACATATAAAGATTCACTCACAGCGGGTCCAGCAGCACCAGCAGGTCCAGGGTTACCAGGCTCACCACGGGCTCCCTGGGGTCCCTCAGCACCACGAGCTCCCTGAGGACCACCTTCTCCCTGGAGAAAGCAAAGTGTAAGAGTGAGATGGGTCAACATAACACCTATGAAGTGCCACAAGGCACATCTCAACCTTGTAAATGCAGTATTGTGTATAGAGTCCATTAGAAACCCAAATATTTCTATGACGCTAGAGGATAAGTTTGTTTGTCAGCTTTGACCTACTAACACATTTACCAGGGATGAGGTCTTTATTAAATGTTGGCCTACATAATTGCAATGACTGACAGAGCTGCCAAGAAAATCAGACTCCATTAGCCCAATTACAGCACCACCTTGTGTTAACCCCAGCCCCTGTTTGGAATGATTTGGAATCTGAATGTGTAATCATGTAAACAAACGAGAGTATTTCTTTACCTTAGCTCCAGGGCCACCAGGGAATCCTGGGGGACCAGCAGGGCCAGTTGGGCCCTAAAATAGAAAGAGAAAAATAAATGATAGTTAGCTTAAGTTATCCTTTTAGTCATCATCATTTTTCAGATTAATTTAGAACTGGGCTATTTTTTAAAAAATGGCTACTTACAGGAGGACCAGCAGCACCAGCGGCACCATCGTTACCACGAGCACCCTAAAAAAATGAAGAAAATATAATTATTTGAAACATATTCATTATTAATATTATTGCAAGGCTTAATCTGTGCACTGCAGTGGATGGGATCATCTCATTCCCATTGAAAAAGATCCAAAAATTGCAGTATGTCTTTCCAAAATGATGTTAAGCTACCATGTTAAGCTACTTTTTTTGCAAAGTACACAAAATCACATTTACAAATAATGTGTAATACCACAACATAAGTTGTATACAGGGACATTAATAAAGTTCACGTCTATAAGGTTACTTACAGCAGCACCGGGAGGACCAGAACGGCCTCTCTCGCCAGGCAGACCACGAGGACCCTGGGAAACATTAGAGTAAAACATTAGAAAAGAACTACAAATTTAGAAGAACTAAAAATGCTTATTCAGTGTGAATAAATGCTATTTCTTACCATAGCTCCAGGAGTTCCGTTCTCGCCAGGTGCACCAGGCTCACCCTAATAGGCAAAGCAGCATATTAAGTGATCTGCTTACTTTGAACTTCAAGTTTAAAGTGATATTTTATTTAATTCTGATTTTACCTTAGGTCCAGCAGGGCCAGTATCTCCCTTAGCTCCATCTAGACCGCTGAATCCCTGAGGTGGAGAGGATGCACATTAGGATTTTAGTAATGTGGACATTAGTTGATATCAAACAACAGGAGTCACTTCCTAGAGCTAGAGAACTCACTCTGTGTCCCTTGATGCCTGGAAGTCCAGGGGTTCCGGGGAATCCACGAGCACCCTAGAATGAGAGAATAGGAGAAGGATTTTACAGCCATTTCTCATTTTGTGGCTCATACATCATAATGCTAAAACAATGCAACACTCACCTGTGCGCCAGGAGGTCCGCGCTCACCAGGGCGACCGGGTTTGCCAGACTCACCCTAAAGAGTCAGAAAAATAAAGAAACTGAATGAGGCATTATAACAATAGACATCGATAAATACAATACTTGATTTCCTGAAATCTTAGTGGAAGCATTTTACACTTATATAATAGAAGTGAACTGTATAAACTAATGAAGCTTTTCTTTTAAAACCTCCTTATATCTTCTTAAACTAAAATGTAGTGGTTGTGTAGATTACTTACATCCTCTCCGTTCTTTCCAGGGGGACCAGCTGGACCACGGGGACCCATTGCACCCTAAACCAGGAAAACAACAGAAAAAAAATCTAGGTTAGGAAAAAACTATTGCATCCATGTGAGTGTTTCACATTGTGGTGGTATGAATGAGTCACGCTTTGGCAGTGTGATTTATCCTGAAGAAAAAAAAAAATGAAGTATTGACTAAAATTACTTTTTGCTTGCCAGTAAGAGATCTCTGTTATACATATGCAAAGGCTGGATCTCATGCATCCACTAAGTGGGGGGGGTCTAGGTGGGTCAAGATTCACGAACCCTGTACCCTTCTGACCTCATTTGACCCAAACAGGTCAAACTGGAGTCACATGCACTTTAATTAGAAGTAATGCTAACTTGGGTAAATGTAAGATTTCTAGGGTTTAGGGGACATACAATTAGGTTATTTACTAAGAAAAAGCTGTGTGTTTGATGTGATGAGTGCAGGGATGATTTGTTTAGATACTCACAGGAGCACCAGCCTCACCAGGCTCACCAGGGGGACCAGTAAATCCTTGGGGTCCCTGTAGAAGAGGATAAAGAGCACTAATTACAAAAAGCACAAGCTTGAGAAACACAGTGCTATTAAATGTTAAAATAAGCCTTGAGGAAACAGGTAGTAGCTCTTTTAGGCATCCTGGGTGGATCTAATTAAAATGAATTCATTCTGATTTTCCCAGGTTCCAAATTGCAGTAATAAAGATAATTTCATAATGATAAATTTGAAAATAATACATTTCTGAAAATAGGTTTAATGAAAAATGCAACTGTACGCTGTATATTTATCTCAACCTGCGTCTTAAAATAACATTGTTTTTTAGCTAAATTTAATTAGGACAGTATGCAGTTGGTTTAAAGTATATGTTAAGGTTTCTAAGAACCTTAAGACTTAAGAAGTACTCACAGGAGATCCAGGAGGTCCAGGGGGTCCACGGGGGCCCATAGGTCCCTGTAAAAATGAGAAAAAAGAGACTGTAAGTAAACCTGACCAAGTCATAATTGAAAAATATACAATTCATGGGACATTTTGTTTGAAGCTGCATCCCATAAATTAAAAATATACTAAGCATGTGTTTGTAGTACAGCAGCTGATATGATGATTATATAGAGAGACACTGTATCAATTATTGAACTGATATTTGCATCACTCTGGGATTTGTAGGATGCACGTGTCCTGCATGTGCATGCATATATGTGTATGTTAGCATATGTGCATTTTTACCATGGGGCCTGGGACGGCCAATGCTCCTCCAGATTTCTCATCAAATCCACCAGACATCTGAGGAGAAAAGTTCTGTGGAGGCACAAGGAGAAAGAGCAAAGATGAGATGAGAGGCCCTTAAAAAATCTCTGCTCATCTCAGCATAGGACAAGATAAAACGCAACTGAACTTATCCAGCTCATGTTCAGGCTTATCTGAGCTTCATCACAAGCTTTGCATGCCTGAGTGCCACTGTGGCTACTGCCCTGAGGGTGCTGTCCACATAAATAGTGCTGAAATGTGTCAGCCCTGTGACCTACAGATCTTTTAAAAGTGATCTGGTTTCAAATTATTACTTAGACCAGCTTCTTCTGAAGTTTGGCCTAAAGGCACATATAAGTCACACCTTTCACCTCTGTTGGAGAAAACTAGTATTTTTTCTTTTTAGGGTGAGATACTTACTCCACCAAGGCCAGGAGGTCCAGGGGGGCCTGGGGGTCCAGGAAGACCAGGCTGTCCAGGGATTCCGTCATTGCCAGGAGGGCCAGGAAGACCCTGTGAGATCAAGGGAAAGGAGAATTAGGATTAAAGTGGATGAAGCAGATGCAACATTAGGGTACAGACAGGTTTGTACACTGAGAGAAGTTCACATCAAAGCCCTTACAGTTCAAAATGATGCACCACATCTATAGATCAGTTTTTGCAGAGGTGTAATTAGTGGGAAGTGGTGGGCTGATATATAATTCCGTTGTCTTTTTACATTAAAAACAGATCAAATAATCTCTCTCATCTCAAGTGTTCAAAGCACCACAAATACCATAAAATAAGACTAAAAAAAACACAGCAGCATGTGTTTGAAGCTAGTAACACATTTTTATGCTGTTATGAAGACATTTAGGTTTTTTTTTTTATATATATTTATTTCAATAAATTATATTTAATAGTTTTAATATATGTTATTATTAATATATAATTAGTCAAATTAAAATTATATATATATACAAATATATAAAAACACTTGAACATTAAAATTAAAACTTGTTTTAGATCAAATCCAGCTGAAAATAAGCAGGTAAACTTAAAAAAAAAAACATAATCTATAACTCACTTATTAAGAAAGATAGGTTTTGTGCAGGGATAATAATTGTTGATTTATATGTCTTTTGGTGTCAAAGAACTTTAAGGTGTTCAGCAAGTAAACAAATCCTTTGATTAAGCAAAAAACAGATAAAAAGAGGGAAATATAAACCTACCCTGTCACCCTTCTCGCCGGCAGGACCTCTTGGTCCCTAAGAGAGAGTGATGAACACAAAAGCGTTTATAAGAATTTGTTTTCCCAGATAAGTAGCAAAATAACTTGTAACTAGCTTCAAATGAGGCTTTAAGTATGGTATACTTATTCAAATAAGCCTTTTATGAACCAATGAATTTGAGTAAATAGAAGCTGATAAAAGTAAAACAACATTTACCTCAACAGCGGGGTCCTGGAGCTCTATAAAATTAAGGAAAAATAAAAACAAAAATTAAAACCATATAAAAATAGAAAATAGTCAGATGTCTCTTTTGGTTTGTAAATGTTAAGCACTAAAATGATAACAATCAGCCTAACGAGCAAGTCTGTGGTTTTCCCCACAGCTTTAGATTAGATTGGAGGCCTTATGCCTGATTTAGGCCTACTAGACCAAGAAGGAAACCACAAATTAATCCAGTGAGTGACCATTAGGCCGGAAGCGTGACGATCACATTTAAAAAATCCAATGGGGAGGGAATGTTGTGGCTCCGTATGACATTTTAAATCAAGGGATGTGGGGCGGTTCTGTTTGCCCAAGGTAAGAAAAAAAGCGGGGCGTGAGAATCAAGGCGTCGTACCGTCGTCTGGGCAGACGGGGCAGCACTCGTCGTGGGGAATCACTGGGTTGGGGCAGTCGGTCGTGTCCTCGCAGATAACCTCGTCGCACATAACGGTGCCGCTGTCGCACACGCAGATTTGGCATGGCTCTGGTTTCCAGACGTCCCTGTCATTGTAGACCTGGCCGTCCAATGTGCAGCTGCCACCTGTGCCTACGGGAATAAAGAGTATAATAGTTGCATGAGTGTTTAAGTAAAAATGTAAACATTTGTTATTTGACTATGTCAAATAATATAAGATCTTCATGTCTAATGTAGGTCAGTTTGCTTCTTGTTTACTGTCGTATCAATTAAGTTAAATTGGTGACGGAAGGTGGGAAATGCTTATAAGGCACTTTTGCAGTCTGGGAAATGCGACTGGTTTAGTGTTACATCTGTTGAAATGAGGCCATCTTTTGAGAATTTTGTTTTTTAGATATTTCCTGTAGACGTGGGAGCTCATTAGCTCGCACCTTTACTTTTGCATGAAAATGTTTGGATTGAAAACCACCCCTAGGTGGCGTAGTGTCGTTACACCCAGATTCCATGATTTAGAAGGGGGAAAAAAAATTCCACGTCTGCCGAAGCTGCGCGTCCATCATGAAGTAATTGAAAACTGTCGGCTTGGCAACGACTAGCGTTTTCCTTCAGTGGAAAGTCTGCAGGGTCCGCATGTGTTTTCAATCACCATAACAGAGGGGGAAAAAAGTGAAAGGCACGGGGCGGGGGGATTTTCAAAATATGAGGTCATTGCATATCTAACCACCAAGTGGCGCTGTGAGACTGCCTGAAATCCTTAAGCACTTCAACAGGTTAATTAAAAAAAATAAATTAATTAAAAAGCAAAACTTATGCTTAAACTATTTGTCTTTCTTTAAAACTGTATAGAAAATCAAACAGTTTTGTTTTAATGGAGTTAGCAGGCTTAACTATTCCGTTTGGAAACATGCTCATCCAAGAATGAGATCATCGCGCTCTCTCTCTCTCTCTCTCTCTTTGGTTTGGGGAAAAACTTTTTTTAATGGATGTCTCCCATATCCTTTTCCCCTGCTGGAGTTGCACATTTTTATTCTGACTAAGTTGCTTGCTTTTTCCCCTCACCTGGCCAATTTTTATCACTAGGCAAAGACTTTCTCCTTTTTACATTTTTGTCAGAAGTAAAAGAAGTTTTGAGCACATTATGGACTATTTGATCTCTCTGTGTCTGCTTTTGTCTTTTAGCAGCTGTTGAGGATAACTTGCGCGTGGAGAAGAGTCTCCAAACCTGTGCCAACTTGTCTCCAAAGGCCCAGTGGGTCTAATGCACATCCAGACTGAACAAACGTTCCTCTCCCATTCCAATTGAAAACTTAGTCTATGCTTAAGGCTATAGAAAAAGCCTGCAAGTTCAGTCCTGAAAGAATAATTTGTCTCGCACGCATCACAAAATGCTGCATTTTTGCACCCACTAACCTCCAGCAAAGCTTGAAAAGTTGTAGAAAAGTCATACTTACGATCATCCTCGCCTTGTCCTCTTGCCAAAAGCACCGTTGCGCTGAGCAACAGCGCCAACCGAATATCCACAAAGCTGAACATGTCTAAATATTAGACATGTAGACTCTTTGAGGCGAGGGAAGTTCTTTTTTTTTCCTTTAGACTCCAATCATACACGGTAGGGTCCGGTCTTCTGTGACTCCAATCCAGACCCCAGCAGAAACTCCCTACTGCCTAAACCAACTCTAGGTCCTGGCTTTTATACCCCAAACTTTCTGGGAGGCGCCGGGCTCAGCAGATAACTCAAGCATGTTCACGTTTAATAGAATAGCGTCCCTCCTTCACCGGACAGGGGGCTGTCTTCACAACGTTTGCAGAACGAACATCTAAAGAAACCTGATCTCTTAATAAAAAGGTGAGGGTTTGCTCTCAAAACTTCTTTTTGGTGAAGCCAGGTTGTGTGCCAAGGTGACCACCTGTATTGTGGGCATATCTCCGGACTTTTGTTTCAGTCTCGAATTCTGGCAGACTTGCTTTCTTCAGATGAGGACTTGGAGATGAGGACAACAATGCTTTCCGAACTAAATTCGTCTAAATTCGTTTTCGTTTCTTTTTTTGTTATTTTGTATACCGACGGAACAATTCTGTTTTTTAAAGATTCCATAACGAATTTAGAAGGTCGTTTCTCGTTAGAGGATTTCTGCAGCCAAGTTCTGAACATTTATTCCAAGTTAAAACTGAAAGTTGACCAAGAGATTGTTTTGAATGTATCTATCTATCTATCTATCTATCTATCTATCTATCTATCATTGAAAAGTCATATATGAATCGTTTGGACATAGTGGTTTATCATTATTATTCGCACTTATTGAAATGATTAGCCAAAAAGTTCGTATTTGTTCTATAAATAGTTGTGTTTGGTGAATATTTGAAACGTATAGGCCTTATATTGTGAAGCTGGTTCAAGATGGACACGCTTTCTTGTTAATAAAAGGATAATAACAACATCTTTTATCTTGTCACCATTATTTCTGTCATTCATAGGTCTGCTGGACTGTATGATTTTTCAATTCCATGAGTTGCAACTTGTCGATAATCAAATTCTACGTATGCAAAATAAAATTAATGCACTAAAAAAGCGCAGGCATCATTTTGATTTTACTTTAAACTTTAAGGCAACATTTTAACTTCATTTTTCATTGTCAGTGGGCTGATTTTTGTTGGTGAAAGAAACCACATTGTAATAATAATGGAAAGAATGAGAGAAAAACACACACAAATATGGCCTCAGACTATAATAACGGAAAAGGCTCTTAAAGGTGCATATCCTTAATACGCGGCAAGCGTGAGCCATAAAAAGCGATTTGGCTTGGGAACGGCTGCATCTCTCTTCCGCAGACACGTCGCACCTCTGGAGCTGGCCAATCAGAGCTTACGCTCTCCCCCTCTCTCTTCATCTTCATAGCAGCGTCTCATCCAAGAGCTGCGTCTGCCTCCTTATTCCGTTCAGAATAATGCAGATGAAAGGAGTCGGGAGCCCTGAGAGAAAGGGAGGGAGAGACAGAGAGAGAGAAAACGCCACCTCATCGCTTTCAGGTGCACGTAGGGTCAGTCGCGACGAAAGCACTTGTGCTACATTACTACACACACTATGGAGGGTCAAAGCAATGTGACGTAAGGCATAATGGAAAGGAATCAACATTTAAACTAATAACCTTTTAAAAAACTAAGATTCTGACAAGTGCAGACTGTGTCAAGACGATCTGTCTGCAGCTCAGTGTGTGAATGTATGTTTAATGCTGGATGTTAATTTATGTGCTTACGTGTACTATCAGTCAAAAGATTTTTAATGTTTTTTAAAGAAGTCTCTTCTGCTCACCAAGCCTGCATTTATTTGATCCGAAGTACAGCAAAAACAGTTATATTTTGAAATATTTTTACTATTTAAAATAACTGTTTTCTATTTGAATATATTTTAAAATGCAATTTATTCCTGTGATTTCAAAGCTGAATTTTTAGCATCATTACTCGTGTCACATGCTTCTTCAGAAATCATTCTGCTGCTCAAAAAACATTTATTCTCATTATTATGTTAAAAACAGCTGAGTAGAATTTTTCAGGTTTGATGAATAGAAAGTTCAGGAGAACAGCATTTATTTGAAATAGAAATCTTTTGAAATATTTTGGCTAAATAAACGTAGTTATTTCCATAATTTCTTTTCCAAAAATTATACTGACTCCAGGCTTTTTAATGGTAAAGTTTATAATGTTACAAAAGCTTTTATTTTAGATAAATGCTGATCTTTGGATTTTTCTATTCCTGAAAGTATCGTGAAAAAATATATATTTAAAACAGTTGAGTACATTTGAGAATAGTAACAATAAAGAATGTTTCTTGAACGGCAAATCAGCATATTTGAGTGATTTCTGAAGGATCATGTGACACTGAAGACTAGAGTAAAGATGCTGAAATTTAGCTTTGATCACAGGAATAAATTAAATTTTAAAATATATTCAAATAGAAAGTTATTTTAAATGGATTCAAGGATGCTTTAAACTGATCAAAAGTGATTATAAAGACATTTATAATGTTACAAAAGATTCTGAACTTTATATTCATCGAAACCTAAAAATAATTCTACTCAGCTGTTTTCAACAAAATAAATGTTTTTTGAGCAGCAAATCAGAAAATTAGAATGATTTCTGCAGGATCATGTGACTGGAGTAATAATGCTAAAATTCGGCAGGAATAAATTATATTTTAAAATATTTTCAGATAGAAAGCAGTTTTTTTAAATAGTAAAAATATTTCACAGTATTACTGCTTTTGTTGTATTTTGGATTAAATTAATGCAGACTTGGTGAGCAGAGTCTTCTTTAAAAACAAAAATCTTGACTGGTAGTGTAAATAAATTACTGCATTAAAATACAATGCCTTTTTGAAAAAAAAAAAAGAAAGATCTTATAGTTACTTTATTTACATACTTCTGATCGAAGCAATTTATAAATCATTAAATGCTGACATGAAACTGTATTAGCAGTGCAATACCAAGTACAAAATCTAAAGTATTATTTCTGTGGCAAACAGAGAAAAATGAAAGAGAAAGTTTTTTTAATTAATTTTTATTTGATGTTTTTTATTTTCCGTGGCGAAATGCACCATATCATTGTCAACACACTCTGTGACCTTTACAAATCCACAAAAATGACATTTTTTTGCTTCCAATTTGTTCCCCCATCCAATAATTTCCACAAAATTAGTAACCAAACGTATTTCAAATGAAAGGCATAGAAATGAAACAAGAATGTTGCCAAAGGCTTGCCAAGACATTTCTACAGAACAAAACAGCAAAACATATTCATCTACTTATAAATATCCAAAGTCGCAGAAACAGACGTATAATTTGAAGTCAAAAGGCCAACCTTAAGTTATAAACGATTACTGAAGATTGTGTACATTTTTAACATTCTTTGATGCTCAAATTGCAAATCATAAAGTGCATTGTAGTAATACTGTCAGTCAGTGGCTTATGAGCAACAAAAAAGTCCAATTAAAATATTTCAGTGTCAGTCTAATGCTAATTCAATACTGTATATAGCTGTGAAGTATACAGCATTTGTTATCAAGAAATGTGCAGTGAAATGTCTTCACATGGCTCTGTCATTTGTCAAAATACTATAAATAAAAAAATGCCCAGCAGTGGCCAAAGTAGACTTGAAAATTTATGAAAATGGATGCAACCGCAAGAAGCCAAGTATTAGTGTTTAGCCTGGGAGAGCAAAGCCTTCTGGGAGCTCGCACATTGTCCAAAGCCAGCGTGAGCTGCGAGTGGAGAAAGAGCCAAGCACAACACAGCACAGACAGCTTCTAAAGATGTGACCTGGAAAAGGCAGCAGGATAGAGGGAAGAAGAAGAACTTTTCACTGGGCCGAAAAATTGATCTTAAATGAGATCTAGTTGGTTTTACATCAGAGTGAGTGGTTTGTACGGGACAAGGAACCACTCTTCAGTAAACCGAGACTATTAAAAAGACATTTTTCTGTGTCTGGACATTTAAAAGTTCACTCCAAAAAGTGTTTTTTTTTGTTCCATACGATTAAATTCAATGCATTTTAGGCCACACTGACATTTATTGCATGGACAAAAACTCAAAACTCAAAGGTTTGGAGATGACACGAGTCAGTTATTCTTGGGTGAACTGTCCCTTGTGCATAAATCTGATGCGCCATTACATCTACGGATTGTTTTCAAGAGTCTGAATGTCCACAAACACATATCGCTCTTTCATTATCAAGCAGAACCAAGCTAAACACTAGCATTTCATAGGCTACATTCATGCATGAGGAAAAGGGACACGCTGGCGCTGCAGCACTGCTGAGGAGCTTTCCGACCATCTTGTCATTATAGCAACCGGCTCAGTCTTGCACGGTCGGAGACTCAGTGCTTTGATAGAAGGGTGTCTGTCCTGAGCAAACAGGTGTTGTGACCCACCCCACGCTTTCATGGTGCAGAAGGCCTGCTCTCCAAAAATACCAGCCTCACTCTGCTCCTGCTTCCACAGCTGTTCCTCTTTAGGAAAGTGCTTATCCTCTTTATGGTTCGCAGTCATGCACACACATGCACAATACGATGAAGGATCTGTGAACCTGGAAATACGGGAAGCATGTGCTAAAGGAATGGGTGATTGTAAAACACTGATAAATCACGTCGGATACAAGCCCGCTCATCAGGAGGTCGGGTTTGTTTTATTTTACATTAAAACGCAGTCGAGCTTCTCCAAAATCATCCTGTGTAGTTTGGATGCTGTTCATCTTAGCCTGATTCTTCAAAGCTCAGCTTTTTTTTGTTTGGTCAGTTACTCTGAGTTCCTCTAGTTTGAACAGAGTTTGACTTAATGGCATGTGGAAACCACATACTACAACATAGATTAAACTGCTTCTAGTAAATAACTAGAAGCTTGAGTCTAAATCCATCCGTTTTGTGGAATGTTATGGAAGTTGCTCCAAAAAGCTCAATTAAAGGACACAAGCTTGCTTTCTCGAACAACATGTGTGTTGGACAACAATGTAGTATTTTTAAGAGCGGTGTCTTGCCAGAAATACATTTAACCGCAATGTTTTTGCCTGCAAGTCAATTTATACGTTATGATATCCTTCTCAATATAGTGCCCTTTTATGTTACACTCCGGTAGGGTCAAACGTAGGCGTACTTGGATTTTTGCATTATAACAAATTAAGCTAGCACAAAATAAACTGCACTATAAAGTCAGGAAAAACCAGTAAACTACATTTGTCAGATGCAGAAGTACTTAGCTGTATTTAAAGCTGTATTTGCGTCTAATATAGCACCATATATATGGAGATTTAAATTGTATATATATAGATTATACACACTGTAAAACAAATTCCGTAAAATTTACTGTAAAAAACTGGAAGCTGTGGTTGCCAGGTTACCGTAAAAAAATATGGCAGCAACATTTTAGGTTTTATGGATTTAACTTAAATGTACACTTAAATACCGTAATTTTATTAAGTGATATATAATGTTTATATACTACTAATACGGCTCTGTGTATTAATTGCCGCTCCAGCTGAACGCGCGTGACAGAGCTTTACTACTAATCAAAGTACCGGCTTTACTCAAAGTACAAAGTACTATTGAAGTAAAAAAAAAAAAGTTATTTCAATGAAAAAACATCATGTGAAATGTAACGCAGGGAATTCTGGAAACGTCAATTTATGGTTATTTACTGTAAATTATACATTCTTTTTCATTTCCAAAAATGGTATATTACCGTAAAATTTAAATGACCAATTAATAGGTTTTTACTGTAGCATTTTTACAGTCCTTTATTATTAAAATCACAGACATTTTTTTTTATAGTGTATGCATGTAAGTGCTGGGTATACAGAAAAAAAATGTAAGTAAAATTTATGGCAAAAAAAAAAAACGTCAGCTGTGGTTGCCAAAATTTTACCGTAAAAAATATGGTTGCAACGTTTTAGGTTTTACAGTTTTAACTTAAATTTACATTTAAATACTGTAATTTCATTAACTGATATAATGTTTATATACCAACCTATTGAAGTACTGAAATCTGTTTTGTATGCAATAAACATTACTTAGATGTATAGCATATTAGATGTAACATACAACCCTAATGTACACAACTGATAAGACAAAAACTAAGAAGAAACAGTTATTTCAACAAAAAAACATTATATGTGAAATGTAATGCAGAGAATTCTGTGAATGACAGTTTACGGTTATTCATTGTAAATTACACATTCTTTTTCACTTCCAAAAACAGTACACTACCGTAAAATTACATGTACAGTTTCGTAACAATCTAGATTACTCAATTTTGGTAATGTAATCAGAGTACTTTTTAGATTACTTTTTTAATTACTTTTTTGTAATTTTTTACATTTTAAATGTATACATCAGAAAGCTCGGAAAGCTGAATAAATAAGCTTTCCATTGATGTATGGTTTGTTAGGAAGGTTCCATGGATGTTCAAGATTCTTTATGGAACCATCAATGCAAATGAAGAACCTCTTTTTTAAGAGTGTATGGTTTGTCCAACTGAAGTTCTTAGCAATGCATATTACTAATCAAAAATTAAGTTTTGATATATTTATGGTAGGAAATTCACAAAATATCTTCATGGAACATGATCTTTACTTAATATCTTAATGATTTTTGGCATAAAAAAAAAAAAAAAGATAATTTTGACCATACATGTTTTGACAAATTTTTGGCTATTGCTACAAATATACCTGTGTTACTTATGACTGGTTTTGTGGTCCAGGGTCACATTTGTGTATTGAAATGTATAGTGTACACACACACACACAAACAAAGGTTTTTATGCATTATCTTTAGATTAGATAAGTCTGTAATTATAAAGGGGATTGCTGCTATATTCTGGTGATAATGTAAATTTCACACAAGCAACAACTATCTTTGCAGGCACGGTATTTACTGGATTTTTAGAGGAATTGATTAAAATGAAGGTTCAATCCAGACACCATGGAAAAAAAAAAAAAAAAAATCTCCTGGCTCAGGAATGCCGGTCCACTAGAGACTAGAGTATGAACTCTACTAGAATGGAAATACAGATGAGAATCTTTGGAATGGAAGAGGAGAAATATTTTCATTTGATCCTTATGTGAAGCTGCTTACACTTTAGGTGCATTTCATTAACATTAGCTAGAACATTAGCAGTCATGAAATGATTTTTGTAAATATACTATTGTTTATAATACATTACCTGATTTTTAATTTTTACAACTATAAATAATACAAATGTTTAAAATGATACCTAATGCATAATGAACAGAACCTTACTGCACACTACAGTTCAAATATGTTTGGGGTCAGTGATCTTTTTTATTATGTTTTTTTAAAGAAATTAATAATTGTGTTCAGCAAGGATGAATTAAATAAATGAAAGATGACAGTAAAAGATTACTTTTTTAAATAAACGCTGTTATATTTTCTAATATTCATCAAAGTATCCTGAAAAAATGTTTCAGTTTCCACAAAAATATTAAGCAACTGTTTTTAATAAACATTTACTGAGCAGCAAATCAGCTTATTGGAATTTCTGAAGTGACACTGGTCCATTGAAAAATAGTAATAAATAAATTACATTTTAATATATATTAAAATAGGGAAAAAAAAAAGTTATTTAAACTGCAGTAATATTTAATGTTGCTGTTTTTGTTGTATTTTTGATCAAATAAATGCATAAGAAACTTCTATTCAAACATTAAAAATCATTTCAGCCTAAACATTTATGGTAAAGTACTGCGATCTACTATAACTAAAGTTAATAATGTCTTGGATATAATTGAGTGGGTACAATAAATAGCTCTCTGCATTTAACTGTTATCTATTCCTAACAAATGACACCCAAAAATAGATTTAGACAAACAAATGAAGAAACATGCCAGCAGTCATGTCACTTCCATGTCACGCCTTCGCATGTTGATTTCTTTAGTGTTTATGGTGGATGTCTTCAGCGCTCACTGAGTTTACAGAGCTACAGTGGCAGAACGGCACAGCATTGAAATAGAAACTGGCATTTTCAGAAGCTCCTCGTCTGACCCTGGTCTTTGTAATCTATAGTTCTGTGGTCAGAGTCTCAGTAGAGGTCAGCTAGTGATTATGGGTGGAGTCCCACCGGATTGAAAAATGAGGTTAGATCTGAGTAGAGACATGCAGTCTTTCTCTCTCTCTCTCTTTTTTCTTTCTTTCTTTCTTTCTTTCTCTCATTCTCTTTCTTTCTTTATTTCTTTCTTTCTCTCTTTCTTTCTGCAGTGACAGTACAATAATAGCTGATTGAGTCTGCAGACGGCCTGCTGACTGATGAACGGAGGAGTGGAAGATTGTGTACTCATTTTGAAAACAGACACAAAAAAACTCTAATGTGGTCTAATGGTGGCTGTAAATCTAGGTTAAGAAGAAAATATGTCTCCACTTAAAACGTGTGCATGAATAGAGGTTATTTACATAAGACAAAATCAACAGTAGTTGTCTGGTACATTATAGAGAAAAATTGCTCTCATAAAAATGGCTTTCATATGAAGATATATGAAGATGTGTATTTCAGAGAGTTTGTGAACTTATACAGTATATTATCTACTGAATTTTATGTATATTTTATAGCATACACTACAGGCCAAATGTAATGTAGAAGTCGAAAAAACAAATGTATGCATTTGAAAGAAGTCTCTTATGCTCACCAAGGCTCCATTTATTTGATCAAAAATACAGTACAAACAGTAATAATATGATATACACTACCAGTTTTTTTTAAAAAGAAATCTGCTTACGAAGCCTGCATTTATTTGATCCAAAGTACAGCAAAAACAGTAAAAATGTGAAATATTTTTAATATTTAAAACAACTGCTTTCTATTTGAATATATTTTAAAATGTAATTTATTTCTGTGACCAAAGCTAAATTTTCAGCATCACTCCAGTCTTCAGTGTCACATGATCATTCAGAAATCAGTCTAATATGATGATTTCTCGTTCAAGCAACATTTAATATTGTTATTATTATTACCAATATTTAAAACAGTTGAGTACATTTTTTTGGAATGAGGAATGAGAAATTATAGAAATTAATGTGTTTATTAATTTAAGGATGCTTTAAATGGATCAAACTGATGTGTACTCAGCTGTTTCATCATAATAATAATAAATGGATTTTTTTTTAACAGCAAATCAAAATATTCGGATGATTTCTGAAGGATCATGTGACTGGAGTAATGATGCTAAAAATGCAGTTTTGAAATCACATGAATAAATTGCATTTTAAAATATTTTCAAATAGAAAAGTTATTTTAATTAGTAAAAATATTTCAACATTTTACTGTTTTTGCTGTACTTTGGATCAAATAAATGCAGGCTTGCTGAGCAGAAGAGATTTCTTTGAAAAACAGTAAAAATCTTACCGTTCAAAAACGTTTGACTGGTAGTGTATTAATACAATTTAAAATAAGTGTTTTCTATTTTAATACATGTTCAAATGTCATTTTTCTCCTGTCATGGTAAAAATGAATTTTCAGCATCATTACTCCAGTGTCACACGATGCTTCAAAAATGATTCTAATATGCTGATTTGCTGCTCATTAATTAATAATGGTTCTAATTATTATGAATGTTGTACAGTTTTGCACAAAAAAAAAACAACAACAACATGAATTATTCCAAATTTTATGAAGTCAGTGACTTCCTGACATATGAACGATTGTAGCTATATCAGATTATTTTAACTGCTAAACTACTGTTTTTACATATTACTATTTACTATTTGTGACCCTGGACCACAAAACCAATCATACGCAGCACGGCTATATTTGTAGCAATAGTCAACAATACATTGTATGGGTCAAAATGATCGATTTTTCTTTTATGCCAAAAATCATTAGGAAATTAAGTGAAGGTCATGTTCCATTAAGATATTACGTAAATTTCCTACTGTAAATATATCAAAACTTAATTTTTGATTAGTAATATGCATTGCTAAGAACTTCATTTGGACAACTTTAAAGGGGTTTTTCTCAGTATTTGGATTTTTTTGCACCCTCAGATTCCAGATTTTTAAACAGTTGTATTTCGACCAAATATTGTCATATATTGTTCATGGAACCTTTCAAACGCAGAAAATGTTCTTTATAGTTGAAAAAAGGTTCTTTAGATTTTAAAATGTTCTACAAAACGGTTCTTTTAGGAACTGTTCACTGAAAGGTTGTATGACATCACTGCAAAAACACCCCTTAGGAGCCTTTATTTTTAAAAAATGGAAAGCTTATTTATTCAGCTTTCAGATTGTGTATAAATCTCAATTTCACAAAATTGACCCTTATGACTGGTTTTGTGGTCCAGGGTCACATTTTTGCCAATTGAAACACCTTTGAATCTTTTCCACTCCACTCTAATGATTTATCAAGAGAATTGAATAGATTTAAGTGGTCTGTTACTTGCTTTTATGTCTAAAAAAAAACAAAAAAAAAACAACAACAACAACATTAAAAACTCATGAAGCTGAATGCATGATGTTTTTGAAAGTGTTTTTCCCACCATTCATATCTAAAACCTTCATGTGTGTTTGTAGTAATTACAGAACTGTTTCACTAAACGGTCTATTAAATTGTGTAAAAACACTATTAGCCCTGTTGAGTGTTGCGGAAGCTTTATGAATCCCTGTGAACAGCTGCTTTTTCATCGCCCTTCATAACAGGGTCCTAATGAGTACACTGTAGCTGTCCGCTCTGACTGCCTGAACCAAAAGGTGCCTCTCTTTGAAGGCCTCCCTTTTATGAACGGAAGCCACCCGTTTGAAAAGCTGTTAAAGGACATGTTTGCTGGGAGCGTGGATGCAAACACACACACTCACACATTGACAACACATAGTTTACACACACATCTGCAGGGCAGGAACCAGCACACCAGGTAATGAAGCATTAGAGCCCAGTTTTAATGAAACCCTCCACACCTGAGGCAAAGCTACTCTTCTTTCACCTTTCTCCACTTCTGTCTGTCTACAGGCGAGCCTGTTTCTATCATCCAGAAGATTTGTGGCAGAACAGTAGGAGAAAGTGAAATTTAATGGCTTTGTTTCCTGATGAAGTCGTTTATCATTGGAACTGTAGTATATCAGTGCTTTCCTGCTCGTGTGTCTTGAAGTTGTGGTTATATAAACATACATCAACTCATAATATGATACTGCTTTACAAAAATGTACCTAGCTTTACGATATTAAATTACTAGTATCATTACACTACCTGGCTAAAAGAAAAAGACACCATTTGGATTTAAATAAGCAAACACGATTTTAGAATTGAATCATTATTGTAGTGATTATTATATTATATCGAAAGCAGCGACAGACTTAATAGCTAAGAAAATAAGACCTGGCACACAGCTGACGTCACTGACTTGCATATAAATCTGAATGATTGGATGGCCAGATGGGTTCATATCATAGTTCTTCACTGGAAAGATGGACACATTTCAGAGGTTAGATGCACTACTATGCCTCTCTCCGCTTGTAGCAGCTTGTAGACAGATGTTTCATTTGGCTGTGCTTGCCCAAGGCACTGCATGAGAGAAGAAAAAAGTTTAAAGCAGGTACCATATCACTGCCTTGTTACGCAGGGGCCTTGCAGTCTGAGGGGCCATTTAATTTAAGCATCAGAAGTTCATACAGTACATGTCCTTAATGTCCTATAACAGTGTGTAAAAAGTTACCTTTCCTTCCTCTAAATATAAACTGAAGCCAGACCTTTGAGACCTATAATAACGCCCCCATATTAAACCAAAGACACTGCAATTTCTCTGCTCTATAATAAGGGAGTAACAAAATATAAACTGTTTGAGTCTACGTGTTCTGCTCTAGATATTCTCTATCTATCTATCTATCTATTGTTCTATTTATCGATCGTTCTATCAATCATTCTCTTTCTATTGTTCTGTTTATCTATCTATATCTATCTATCGATCTACACTGATCAAAATTATAAACGCAACACTTTTGTTTTTGTCCCCATTTTTTCGTGAGCTGAACTCAAAGATCAGAAGAGAAGAACTCAAAGACTTTTTCTATGTACACAAAAGGCCTATTTCTCTCAAATATTGTTCACAAATCTGTCTAAATCTGTCTTAGGCTGGCCACAATAAAAGGCCACTCTAAAATGTGCAGTTTTATCACACAGCACAATGCCACAGATGTCACAAGTTTTGAGGGAGCGTGCAATTGTCATGCTGACTGCAGGAATGTCCACCAGAGCTGTTGCCCATGAATTGAATGTTCATTTCTCTACCATAAGCCGTCTCCAAAGGCGTTTCAGAGAATTTGGCAGTACATCCAACCGGCCTCACAACCGCAGACCCCGTGTAACCACACCAGCCCAGGACCTACACATTTAGCATCTTCAAGTTCAAGATTGTCAGAGACCAGCCACCCGGACAGCTGCTGCAACAATCGGTTTGCATAACCAAAGAATTTCTGCACAAACTGTCAGAAACCGTCTTAGGGAAGCTCATCTGCATGCTCGTTGTCTTCATCGGGGTCTCAACCTCACTGCAGTTCATCGTTGTAACCGATTCGAGTGGGCAAATGCTCACATTCGACGGTGTCTGGTACTTTGGAGAGGTGTTCTCTTCATGGATGAATCACGGTTTTCCCTGTACAGGGTAGATGGCAGACAGCATGTATGGCGTCGTGTGGGTGAGCGGTTTGCTGATGTCAACGTTGTGGCCCATGGTGGCGGTGGGGATATGGTATGGGCAGGTGCATGTTATGGACAACGAACACAGGTGCATTTTATTGATGGCATTTTGAATGCACAGAGATACTGTGATGAGATCCTGAGGCCCGTTGTTGTGCCATTCATCCACCACCATCACCTCATGTTGCAGCATGATAATGCACGGCCCCATGTTGCAAGTATCTGTACACAATTCCTGGAAGCTGAAAATATCCCAGTTCTTGCATGGCCAGCATACTCACTGGACATGTCACCCATTGAGCATGATTGGGATGCTCTGGATCGGAGTATACAACAGCGTGTTCCAGTTCCTGCCAATATCCAGCAACTTCGCACAGCCATTAAAGAGGAGTGGACAACATTCCACAGGCCACAATCAACAACCTGATCAACTCTATGCGAAGGAGATGTGTTGCACTGCGTGAGGCAAATGGTGGTCACACCAGATAGTGACTGGTTTTCGGATAGACTGGTTGTTTATCATTCTGTCTATCATTCTTACTTATCTATCCATTGTTCTATCATTCTATTTATCTATCGTTCTATCAATCATTCTCTATCTATCTATCTATCTATCTATCTATCATTCTGTTCATCTATTTATCAATCTACTTATCTATCTGTCATTCTATGTACCATTCTATCTATGGTTCTATCTGTTGTTCTGTCTCATTCTATCGTTCTATTTATCATTCTATCTATAGTTCTATTTATATATCCATCATCCTATCTATCGTTCTATCTTTCATTCTATACATCGTTCTGTCTATCATTCTATTTATGTATCATTTTATCTACCCTTCTGTTTATCTACCTATCGTTCTATTTATCTACTTATCTATCATTCTGTCTATCATTCTATCATTCGTGCTATTTATCTATCGTTCTATCAATTGTTCAGTTTCTATCATTGTCTATCATTTTATCTATTGTTCTATTTATCTATTGTTCTATCCATTTTTTATCTATCTTTCTATTTATCATTGTCTATCGTTCTATCTACCATTTTATTTATTTATCGTTCTTTCATTCTATCCATGAATCTATTTATCTATCTATCATTCTGCCGTTCTATCGTTCTATTTATCCATCCATCATTCTATTTATCTACCATCCTATCTATCTATTGTTGTCTATCATTCTATGCATCTATCGTTCTGTCTATCATTATATCGTTCTACTTATCTTTCATTCTATCTATCATTCTATTTATCTATCGTTCTATCTATCTATCTATCTATCTATCTATCTATCTATCATTCTTTCAATTTATCCAATTTTGCTTCTTCACATTCAAATTTGATTTTCCAGTTCTCCACACTGATTTGTTAGCTACCTCACTTCAAATTCGATTCAAATCCTGGAATTGAACTGCGATTCAAAAGGCTCAATTCAGCTCAGAATGCCACAGAACCTTGAGAAACATCACAGCAAACCTTGCAATTTTTTAAAACATGCCAATTGACAGATAACACACTGCACACGTCTGCATATGCAACGTTCACGCCGCATGTTTCAGTTAGTGTGTGTTTATTGGCCCTGTGAAGTGTGTGTTGGCTTGTTTGCGTGTGCACTTTGCATATGTGTGCCAAACAGTAGCTTCTGGGTGTGAGGCACACTTCACAAGCTCCTGTTAGAAGTTAAAGAGCAACGTGAATGTGTTAGTTGGCGCCTGTGCCTACTAAGACACTTCTGGAGCTCAGCAGGTGAGCAGTCGCACACTTACACGGGCTTTTACGGCATCAGCTCTCACTCCAGAACCACAATGCGATTTAACAGCTTCTAATAAACAAAAACTAAGCATGCACAAATTCACAATGCTTGATCAAAGAGGCCACAAAGCACTAAAACAGCTTGCATTTACTCAATCCAAAAGTGCTGAACTTTTTCTATCCATCCATCTAACAATATCATGGAAGGAGAGATGGGTGTATTGCCCTCAGCACATTTGTGATGTAAATACCATGGTACATGAATATGGTAATCATTTTGCACCACGACATATATCAAAGCACCATAGTATTACCATCTGTAGCTTGGCAGTGCCCTTTATTTATTGTTTTAAGGAGTCTGAGGTAGATACACACCTGCAGAAAGGAAATGAGGAGGATTCAGTGCCCTCTTCCTCCATACGGACGGCGTGTTTTACTTCACCCCCCGTCTGGCCGCCAGGCGCTACCATGGCATCACTTTAGCTTTGATAATCTGTTCACGTTCCAGACTAATGACAGGGTGAAGGTGGGTGGTGGTGAAAGGGGGGATCTCGCTCCTGAGTGCCGCCCCAGGTCTGGAGACAACAGTAAACATCTGTCATTAGAGCAGAGTTAAAAATCATCCCACACAATTACAGGTGCCCACTGTACACAGAGACTGGAGAGAAATGCAGGCTTCTGGGGAACAGGTGGTTGGAGTTTCATATTTGCAAAACCTCAGCTGATCTAATGTTTTATGGTTACAGAACTGGAATCTAATAAAATAACAATCATATATTTAGTATAAATTAGTAAATTCTTACTAAAAGATGGGGTGACCAATACTAACGGGTCATTTCTTGTTATGTAGACTTTTGATATCAAGCTCAGACACTTGAATTCATTACATGCACAACTGCAACAAAATGATCAGAATGGAACCTGAGAGGATAAAAATAAAGGGCTAAAGTCAGTCATTTCTCAGAAGTAATCTGCTGGTACTCACTAAAGTCACTTCCTGGTGAATGATGTAATTAGGGGTCTGTCTTCGAGTAGTTAAAGAGATCTTACAGTAGACTTCATTGAGAATGACTGAAAGGATTGAAACTGAAATCACAGAGAAATAATAATAAAAAAAAAACATTACATTATAATATCACCTATAAAACATGTATTGTTCTGAACTTTTCCATTAGAAATTATATAAAATACCTTACTTATTTCAAAGTAAATTTAGATCTTAGTCGTATTATTGCAATATATTGTAATATTTTGTCACCAAGAAAACATGTTTAGTTTTGATTTGCAATAAAATAAAATAAAATGCAGTAAATTTTAGATTTTAGTTGTATTTTTGCAATATATTTTAGCATTATAATATCACCAAGAAAATATTGTCAGTTTTAGTTTGCAATAAAATAAAATAATAAAATAAAATGCAGTTAATTTTACGTTTTATTTATTTATAGCATATTTTAACATTATAATGTCACCAAGAAAACATGCTTAGTTTTGATTTGCAATAAAATAAAATAAAATGCAGTAAATTTTAGATCTTAGTTGTATTTTTGCAATATATTTTAATATTATAATATCACCAAGAAGTGTTAGTTTGCAATAAAAAAAGTTAATTTTAGATCTTAGTTTTATTACTGAAATATATTTTAATATTATAATGTCACCAAGAAAAACATGTTTAGTTTTGATTGGCAATAAAATAAAATAAATACCTAGAACGTTTCAAAATAAATAGCTGTAAATTTTAGATCTTAGTTGTATTATTGCAATATATTTTAATACTATAATATCACCAAGAAAACATGCTTAGTTTTGATCTGCAATAAAAAGAAAAAGAAAACATGTTAAGTTTTAATTTGCAATAAAATGAAATATAATCAAAATAAATATATACAAAATTTGAAAAAAAAAAAAAACCAACAAAATAAAGGAGGCAGTAAATTTAAGATCTTACAGGTATTATTACCTTATCTTTTATTATTATATGATATAACAAAAAAACATGTTTAGTTTAGATTCGCAATAATAAAATAAAATAAAGTTCACATAACTGTGGCATTATTTAAAAAACAAAAAAAAGCTAATATGATTTGCATCTTAAAAAACTGAAAGTTTAATATTTAATCCATACCCCCAGTTTCACAGACAAGGCTCAAGCCTAATCCTAGACTAAAATGCAAGTCTGATCTGTTTCAACTGAAAGAAACTTGCAATTATTGATCTTAAAATATATCAGTGCCTTTGTTTTGTCTCAAGATGCACACCAGTAATGTTTATAGAAATTACTTCAATGTCCTAATTGAACTATGGCCTAATCCTGGCTTAGTCTAAGCACTATCTGTAAAACCAGGCCTTAATGTATTATGGGTGCATGAAAATAATACACTCACTAATACTTTTCAATGCTTGCACCACATATTTTAGTTTCCACATGAACTCGGATCAATAATAGCACAAGTACTTTTGAGTTTTTATTGACCGTTCAATGTTATTTGCACTGTTTTATAGCTCGGGGAAGGACATAGAGTAGTTGAGGAAACCGAGAGTCTGTCCACCCTCAGCAGTAAAAACTACTCGCCGTCCACTGTTTGGGATAAATTTGACTTCTCCTCCATGATTATTTGTGTTGGTTCGAGAAGAACAGCGCTGTGGTTCGAGGAGGAGACAAGGCCACATCTCCGTGGGCATCTGCTGACAGGGGTCTTATAGGGATTGAAAACGAACGAAAGGAGGATTTCAAGAAGCTGCTGATAGGAGCTTCGCCTCCAGGTTCGATTCCTGCTGCTTCCATTTAACCGAGACCAGCCGTTCTCAATGCCGTCCACCTGATATCACTTAGTGTAGTCCTACCTGCCCTCCCTGACAAATGCTCCGGATGCTTGTTATGCCAGCTCTCAACACAAACACAGACAGCTCTAATGATTGGGCACGCCGGAGGCTGCAAAGCATTATGGAGCCGCGTGTGTGTGTATGCGAGAGCCGTCCAAGCCGGCAAAGCTGAAAGAAACAAAGCAGGGGGGCGTCTTCTCTGCAACTCACCGTTCACTGAGCAGGGAAGCTGCTACTCCAGAGATATTCAAACTATTGCAATCTGTGTGGTCCTTGCGTCTATAAAAAAAGACTGAGAATATCAAAATCAATGTGGCATGAGCTTTTGATTAATGTACATTATTGCTCAACCATGGCTGCTCACAGCACACACCAGACGAGAACGAGGTTAGGAGGGTTAAAGGACGACCTACAGAGAGAGAGAGAGACGAGAGAAAGAGACATGTAATTTACCAAAACAGCTTGAAAGAGTGGAAGCAGGATTCTGTTTTACTTTGGTATAATTTAATCTCCTTTGCCTTGGACTGATTATGTGTTTTAGGTTTAGGCGAGGCTTCTTGTCTTTGGCTCTTGATTTTTTTTCTTTCTCTTCTCTTATTTTCTTTCCATCTCCCTCCGTCCTGTTAGGAACTGTATAAAATATTATAAAATTGCTAGATTAATTCCAACAGTTTAGGTTCAGTGGCCAAACCTGAATTATTATTAATGCACAACAACTGCTCTTCCTATCATCTGCGAGAAGTAAAAAAACGTCATTTGAGAGTAAGTCTTACTGTTTCCTTAAAGGAACAGTTGTACAAAACGTACTCAACCTCTTGTGAAGCGAAAAACTGTGTTTGTAAAAACAAATCCATCATTAAAACTACTTTAACTTCAAATAAATGCAAGAACTCGATCCATAGTATTGCTTTCTCTAGTGAAAAAGCCATCTCCTCTGAATCAGGAGAGAAATATGCACAGATCAAGCACTGTTTAAAAAGCAAAAACAGTTCAAAACCATTTTAAACAAAGATGTTGGTTGATGATGTCAGAGGACTGGACTTTTCACTGGAGGAAGCATTATTATGAATCATGGACTGGCATTTCAGCCTGGTCTTATGGTAGGTTTTAGTGGGTAATGTTTACAAGCACAAAACATACATTTTTGTATGTTTTTATTGATGCTGAAATCTACAATTTGGACATATTACAACAATTAAAATGTACAATTTGATACATATTCTTAGCTAAAAAAAAAAGACAAATATTTACAAATCTTTTATAGACAGTTTCACCAGCAACAACGTAAAGAAACGTTACTGCGCATGCGCGCTTTTGTGGCCCAAACTTAACGTCCGGTACACTTAGAATCAATAACAACTGAGTCCCTCTAGAGTAGATCATTTCTGATAGCAAGCAAAATATGTAACAAGTAACAGTTAAGTTACATTAGCTAGTAAGTTAAACCAATGTCTTGCCTTGCTGCCAAGCCTCTCTGCTCTGTGTGTTTGCTGCATAAATCAGATGGGTTGACTGAAAATGCAAATTCATTTTCTGCCAGCAGGAGGTGCTTTTGGAGCGGCTTTCCCGGTAACTAGCCAGACCAATAAACAAACACAGACCGGAAGTTAACTTTGGGCCAGGCATGTGCGTCCGATGAAACGGTCTATATCATTAGGATATTCGCATCAGTGCACTCTTATCATTTTAATCGCTAAGCGATTAAGATTTTTAGACTCTTTAACCCCCAAACTTAAGCCTACCCATTTTATAGCAAATATAAAAAGATATAATATAGCTGCAAGCAGTGACTACCAGGGTTCAAGCACTTTAAGGCAAATCAGCACATATGACAAAAAGACATTATTTAGCAAGCCTGTAAGCACGTAAATCAATGATTTAAAAAACTATTTTTGGCAAATCCAGGTATAGGAATATTTTTTTAATGTTTATGACTGTTATAGCGCCAGCTGTGGTCTGATCTCCTTAGAACTTTGCATGCTTGTTTAGAATCACCTGTCTCACGTGCTCAACAGGTTTCGTGATGTTTTGAATTTTCTTTTAGGCTTTATAGGATTTTGTGTAAATTTGGGCAGATCCCTTTTTTAAATTACCCTGTTATAGCTTCCCAAAGGGTAAATTTCAACATTTTTAAAATAATTATTGGCCTAGAGAGTCCAGAGAATTGTACTGCAGTATTTGTTTTTTTTTTTCAGATTGAACAAAAAACCTAGGACTAGTTCTCAAAAGTAGGGTTTTTACATCTTCTCAATCATTTAACAAACTATTTTATTGACTGCAGTGGGTCTAGAGGCAAAGTTGTCCAGAATGAGGAGTTCTATCGTGTGATATGAATAGCATACATATGTGTGACAAACCGTGCGATGTGCCAAAATGCAATATCGCCCCCCCCCAGTGGCTGATTTCTTTAAAATTTCTCTCAGACCTTTGGGGCCATGAGTCGAACAGGCGCACCGAGTTTCGTTCTGATCGGCCACCATTAACCTTGTCTAACAGGTGCTCAAACTTCACCAGCCAATGGCGATCATTTTTTGCAAGATACAAAATGTGCTTGTAGACGCTTCTGGCACTTCGGACCAAAACCGTGTAGACACTTGTGGCACTTTGGACCAAAACAACATAAGTGTTGTGAGTTTGGCGAAGATATCTCATTCCGTTCAGGAGTTATAGGCATTTTACGCAAAGTGGCCCTGCCCCTTTTGAACGTTTTGGTGCTCCTTTGCGACGGTGAGTCAAAACTTTTTTTTTTTTGATAATTATTGATATTCACTTTGTGGATAATCTTTCTACACTGGTTTGATTCCATTCAGGCAAAAAACCTAGGACTGGATCACAAAAGTAAAGATTTTCAAAAAACGCAAAATACCAAAACAATTTGCCAAGGTCACGATTGAATCTCAGGAGTGCATTTTGTCTGGCATGAGCCAAGGATTCCAATGACTTAAGACACTTGACCCTGTGACTGCCGGTTTAATAGTTATGAAAGATTTCATACTTTTGTACGCTGTAGTGCCTCCGTCAGGCCGATTGGGACGAGCCTCGGTCACACTGTCAACACGGGTATTGCTGCTTATGGTTGTTGTTGAGGACATGAAGTTGCTGAATAAAGGCTTGGATTTGGTTCTTTTCCTTGCATTCATACGGATTTTGAAGACTTGGAATACAGTGCATGAAAATAATTTCATATGTAAAAAAATTACTTTTATGGTGTTGTCAATATGTCAGTATTGTACGTTTAGATGCTGTGAATACATCGGTATTGTACATTTCAGTGTCTGTGCAAACATAAGCAAATGAATGTTTTGTATAACCACATTTTATGTAAAATACACACAAATTCTCATGAGATCACGTTGGGTATATTGGCCAAAAGAAAGAGATTTAGGCCTTAATAATGGATTTGTTTTTACAAACACACAATTTTTCACTTCACAAGATGTTAATTGATGGACTGGAATCATGTGGATTATTGTGATGTTTTAATCAGCTGTTTGGACTCTCATTCTGACGGCACCCATTCACTGCAAATTGATGTAATGCTACATTTCTCCAAATCTGTTCTGATGAAGAAATAAAGTCTTCATTTTAGATGAGCTGAGGGTGAGGAAAATGTTCAGCTGATTTTGCAGTGCATTGGCTTCAGCCAATTTCTCACCCAACAAAGTATAAAGTAAAAGTTCAAACTATAAACAAATCAACATTTGACTGCAGTCTCAAGTGAGTTGAGCAGAATTAGTAACAGAATATGGTGGGGGAAAGGATAAAAAGAAGATATGAGGGAATTCCATACAGTGCTGTCTTACAGACACAATGCAGTAATTTAATGTAGACTTTTTTTGCCACTTTATTAAAGGACCACAAGACTCTAACGGGTTAGAAAGAGAGACAGAAAAGGAAAGAGACAGAAAGAGTGATAGAGTTTATGGAAAGTATGGCAGCACTCTGCGTTTGTACTGCCAAAAATGACAGCACAGAAGGAGGACACGAGGCAGTAAAACCCAAAATCACCTAAAGTAAATGGTGATGAGGAGAAGAGACGAGGATTTCAGGAATGTAGGAGAGAGAAAGAGAGAGAGAGAGAGAAAAATCCACCCTTCAAACCACATTAATGCATCTATGCTGCTACTGTATTTATCAATGATTACGATTAGCTTACTTTTATAATGCAGTATTATATGATTGTCATTTGGTTATTTATTACTAGGCCTGCGTGAAAAGAATTCAAATGCTCACAAATCACTCACAAACTTCCTTGATCCTTAGATGGCAGTTATTAGCTGGGTTTGCATTTAAAATGTTTATAATTAGTAATAATAATAGTGTGCAACTCTCTTCTTTTAACACATTTTAACATATAATTAAATCCATGTTTCCTTACAACAAGTGCAGAAAATATGGAACAAACTGCAGATGGGTATATTTATCACTTAGCAAATATTTGATTAAATTCAGTGATAAACACACTACTGTTTCAAAAGTTTGGGGTCAGTAAGAATTTTACGATTTAAAAAAAACATATTCTAAAATATTATAATTTAAAACAAGAATTTCCTATTTGAATACATTTTAAATTTAATTTAATTCCTCTGATGCAAAGCTACATTTTCAGCATCATTCAGCATCCAGTCTTCATTGTCACATGATCCTTTAGAAATCATTCTAATATGCGGTTTTGAAACATTTATTATCAGTGTTGAAAACAGCTGTGCTGCTCAGTTTTTTGTGACTCTTTGATGAATAGAAAAATCAATTGTACAGTCTTTATTTTTTTGTGACAATGTAAAAGTCTTTACATGCAAATGCATTAAAAATCTTTGTGACCCCAAGTTTTTACAGTTTATGGTTTATTATTATTAGAAGTTGTGACGCTGAGATTACTATAGCCTCTCAAATCCGATTTGATGTTCAGTTTTTATGGTTTGATAGAACTGTGAAAAGTGGAAACTGAGTGAAACGGAGTGGAAATTTTTATACCGATTTGATACTTTTATAAAGAAATCCTGAGAACTCTGGCACTGGACACAACCATTTCCTCTCTGCTGTAGGGGAGGACAAAGGAAAACAGAAGGTCATGGAATATTCCAACAAAGTGAATGGAGAACAGGTAAAGGGGAAGAATACAAGAAGGTGTTATTTCTTCTAATTGATTGCATGTGTTCTCAGGAAGTCAAGTAGATATCTAGTCTCCAGCTTAACAAACCAGAATAGCTAAATGCAATGTGCAAAAGGTTAATCAAAACGGTTTTTAAAAACTTAACATAACCCACATGCAGCAGAAAGGTCTTCAAACACTAAACTTTTATCTGGAATATTAAAACAATGTGAATTCAATTATTTGTGTAAAGATGAAGCAAATATTTACAACATTTTCTCAGTAGTTTGGTGACCAAGCACAAGCAGTTGTGCTTAAGTGGGTCAATCTGAGGAGAATCTAGTGAATTTTGACTTTGTTATAGCCTCAGGTCTTGGGACTTGTTTTATTCATTCTACAACTTGATGCGCCATTAAAAAACACACAGAAACTTTAATCAGTGATGCACAAAAAACGGCTGCTGTTTTTGGCTCACAGGTAGCATTCACCTGGATCTCAGCTTCAAGCGCAAAGCCATTATCTACTCACCCTTGATGTCGTTCCAAATCTGTTTGGACTTTCTTTCTACTGCTTTGAGGAATATCCTGGCCAATGTGTCCTTAAAATAAAAGGGGCTGCAAAAAGTGACAAAAATGCATTAAGTGTAGTATATGAGTAAACAACGTATACAAATGGTTCAAACACTGTCTAATTATTCTATACCAGTCTAAGATGGTTTTCTGGTCTTTTTGTTGTCCCAATCTGGCCAAGCTGATTTATATGCTGGTTTTAGACACTGGTCAGACTAGGAGGCCAGATGAAAACCACCTTTAAAGTAGAAGTCCACTTCCAGAACAACAATTTCCAAATAATTCACTCACCCCCTTGTCATCCACAATGTTTATATCTGTCTTTCTTTAGTCTTAAAG